>NW_026266743.1:0-23170 GCF_025860055.1 Xyrauchen texanus | reverse complement strand
TCCTCAAACCATTCATAGATCAATAACATGCGCTTACATGAGCTTCTTCATAAGTACAAGTAACCCCACGTTCATTTTAAAGAATATGGATTTTAAAGAGAGTGCATTCTGAAATCAGAAGGAACAGGACATAGTCGACAAAGGAACATATATAGAATAAAAACAGGACTGAACTGTAGATTCACCTTCATTTGGCTTGAAACGAGTTTGATCTACTTCATCTGTTTGATTCAGGACAGATGGACCGGGGATCTCTTCCACAGGAAACTGATTTTCATCATTTTTCCTCCAGTGACTTTATTGCAATACAACACAAGTCAACTTATCTTCTGTTTTACTGTATAGTCGGAAATATAACAATCTCACGTAAACTGAAATCAATTAACTTGAGCTCTGAGCTGCATGAACACTTTTATATAATGCAGCAAAAGATTCTGGATGAAAGTATTAATGGAGATCTGTGGTGGACACCGTTGTGGAGACATTGTTTACAGCATCAGCTTGTGTCAATTTCTCATCTAGTTGACCTCTGTGGTTCTTGATAAATGCCTTTTTTAAGGTCTGATATGGTTCTGGTTTCTCCAAATTCATGTACTGATCTGGTTCCTCAAACCACTCGTACAGTTCTGTGATAATGGAGCTTGTATAAAAGACTTTTTCATCAGCAGCATCTGGTTCACTGTACGGTGTGTGTGTGTGGCTATACATATATAACTTATATAAAAACAATGGGTGACTATGGTATGTCCCCAGTTAGATATTTATTTAAGTTCGATGTTATTTATGTTGTGAGTTTGCATCTGAACAATTGAACATTTTGTCTTTGTCTGATGTTACAGGTCTCTGGAGATTCAAATGGCACAATTAGATATGAGAGTGAGCTGCATCAATATATGAAACGGTCAAATTGTTACGGGTCAGCATGATGAATGAGGTCAAAGGTCAGAAGCAGGCACTAAAAACTAAATGTTCTTCATTCTGTGTGTGTGTGTGTGTGTGTGTGTGTGTGTGTGTGTGTGTGTGTGTGTGTGTGTGTGTGAGCGTGTATTTATCACTTTGTGGGGACCAAATGTCCCCATAAGGATAGTAAAACCCGAAATTTCTGACCTTGTGGGGACATTTTGTCGGTCCCCATGAGGAAAACAGCTTATAAATCATACTAAATTATGTTTTTTGAAAATGTAAAAATGCAGAAAGTTTTCTGTGAGGGTTAGGTTTAGGGGTAGGGTTAGGTTTAGGGGATAGAATATAAAGTTTGTACAGTATAAAAACCATTATGTCTATGGAAAGTCCCCATAAAACATGGAAACACAACATGTGTGTGTGTGTGTGTGTGTGTGTGTGTGTGTGTGTGTGTGTGTGTGTGTGTGTGTGTGTGTGTGAGAGAGAGAGTGTTATTGCAGTGATGCAGCAGTTTCCTTCAGGATTAAAGCATGTTTCATTTAAAAAAAATAATAAAGTTTCTGATCAACAAACATTTGTGACAAAACAAATTCACTGTTTAAAGTGTCTTTCTACTAACAGAGACAATTAGATGTAATATTTGATCAAGAAATCTAAAAAGTTTTTAACGTTAATAGTTGAACAGATGCATTTACTGGTAAAACTAAATGAATCCTCTTGTGGTTTGAACATGGTCACTGGAGACAGATCTGATCTATTCTGAGAGAAACACAATCATTCCACACTGACAATGCAAATGTGATTTTCACACTCTCAGATTCACTGTTTGATTGGTTAAATGATCTGAACTGGAACACACCAGTTTCACTTCTGCTCTATTGAGTCGTTAATCGTTTTTGGAAACAGCGGGAACCGCCGGCACCAGAACGAGTTTAGAAGTGGGGGTGACCGCAAACTGGGCTGATTGTGATGTCATCACAACAACATTCTGCTGTCAATATAAAACAAAACAAAAAATAATAAAAATAATTTGGTCAATTTATCCCAGACCAGCTTCCAAGATTGTCAAAATCACAGAGACTGACGAGTTATTTATCAACATACACAGTTTGAATGCTGAAGTAATCGAACTAAAGAGATTCAAATCTGACTTGATAAGCTTGATAACATTGTGCAAACAGTCTATGTTCATTCTTCAACTATCATATAAGTCATATAATGAAAGTTATAACTCCTAAAATAAACATCTGGACTTGTGTATACTGGAACATCTCCTCATGATTCAACACAGAATATCAGTGACAGCAGCACATCCTCATCCACTTTCATTCATTTCTGAATCTATTGTTTAAAGTGATGAATTACATTCAAATATGACATCTGTGAAAACAAATGTTTTATGTTTGCATGATGC
The DNA here is from genome assembly GCF_025860055.1 of Xyrauchen texanus. Classification (NCBI taxonomy): domain Eukaryota; kingdom Metazoa; phylum Chordata; class Actinopteri; order Cypriniformes; family Catostomidae; genus Xyrauchen; species Xyrauchen texanus. The sequence goes on along the minus strand of NW_026266743.1, from coordinate 20,853 downwards.
TGTATTCACATGGATAGGTGTCAGTAAAGTTTAAGACTAGTGTCATATCAGCCAGTAAAACATCAACCAAAAAATGACTGAATTGACCTTTATAATAAAATGTGTCGTCCAGTTTCATAAGTAGTGTTGAGTGTGAAATATCAAAATCTAAAACTTTGTGTCCATGTCAATTTATAATGAAACATTCAGAGAAACTGTTTCTGTATCAGTAGTTCCTCTTTCACTGAAGGAGGTTTTTGTACGACTCTTTATCACTGTGTGAACCATCGAATGCTTCCAGGATAGTGTAAACTCTGACAGTAATAATGTCCTGCATCTTCAGTCTGGACTCCACTGATGGTCAGAGTGAAATCACTATTAGATCCACTGCCACTGAATCTAGATGGAGTTCCAGTGTAGCGGTTTGTTGCAGCATATATGAGGAGTTTAGGAGCTTCTCCAGGTTTCTGTAAGTACCAGGCTAAATAATTACCACTATATACTCCACTGCTGGTTTTACAGTTTATTTGAACTTGTTGTCCTGGTTGAGCTGTTATTGAGGGACTCTGAGTGACCGTGTACTGTCCATTACACTCTGAAACACAAAATAAAATAAAATATTATTTCACAAGAGCTTTTTGACACTTGAAATAACAATAAAAAACTTTGTACAATAAAATTGAGTTTATATTAGTGAAATGCACTGAAACAGATTCTCACCAGCAATGAAAAGCAGTAGAGAGCAGATAATGAGAGCGTGTGCTGTCATCTTTACTGTGAATGAGTGAGAACTGAAGGAACAGTGATGTTGGTTTGACAGTCCTGACTAACAGACAGTCTGATATTGTGCTTTAATCAGAGGGGCGGGACATTCAAAACGGTTTCCTCTCAGCAGAAAATGTGAGCGTTACAGGAGAACAGCAGAAATAAGAAACAATTACATGTCAAATTACATTCATACATTTCAATCTTTATCTTTTAGTTATTAATTACAATTGGTTGAAATTCTAATGATTTTTGTTCATTGTGGAAATCTCATGAGCATTCAGTAGATCAAACTAAATCAAATGTGTTATAGAGGAGTTATTACATTGTAATAAACATGTTGTATATAATTCTGAATGTAATATGTATGTTTTTATTGTATTTTTGAAACAGTAGTTGATGACAATATGAACTGAATCATGTTTGAATGTGTGTTGTGTAAAGATGTGTTTGTGATCATGTGTTTAAAGTGCAGTTAGTGAAGCGCTCAGAGGTTTTTGTGCAGCTGTTCTATTAGTTTGTATCACTGTGGTTGACTTTCGGCAGCGGCACCAGACTGGATGTTGGCAGTAAGTAAATCATCAAATCATCATTTTAATGTTTTATGTGTTTTTATAATGTGGAATGTGTCAGTTTTATGTTGAATTGACACACATATGAGTTCAGTGATTTCTCTCACTTTTATAATTTATATTTCATTATTTATTAATAATATCTGATTAGACAGATTGAATAATTTGGCTGTTTTTCAAGAAATGAAGGTGAACTTTAAAGACACTTAATTGACAGTTTGTCAGCACATGTGAATTTGTTGCTGGTACAGAAGTGAGATGTTATTCAGTTTTTGGAGATGTTAAATGACTCTGTGTTTAAATGACGAACATTATCAAGAGTTCATAAAAATGCTCCTTCAATATGAAATGTTTCTTAATGTAATATGTAACATATAAAGTTTTACTGGAGGAATTCTTTCACCAAATGAACTGTTAAAAGTTCATCATTGTACAGAATTTTCTTTTCTATTCTCTTATGAAGGAAAATATTCTTGAACTTTTGTGTAAGTCAAACTGCAAACATATAAAGATATGTGAACTTTATTCATCATTTCATCATTTTGGTCATTCAGAGTCTTTGGGGAAATAAATTGTTCTTTATATGATTGAACAGATCAACATGAAGAAACAAACTTGCAGTTTAATGTTGAAAGTTTTCAATGATATCTTTAAAGATCTTCAAAATATATAATTGACTAATGTAATTGATTTAGTTTCAATCTGGAGAAAGAAATCTTTTCTTCTTTTGACGTTGTCTATTGTGTATTTGTCAGGCATCACTCGTCCTAAAGTGAGCGTCCTGCCGCCCTCCAGTGAAGAGATTTCCACAAAGAACACAGCAACACTGATGTGTGTGGCCAACAAGGGCTTCCCCTCAGACTGGAGCCTGAGCTGGAAGGTGGACGGGAGCAGCAGGTCTGAGAAGAGCAGTGCTGGGGTCCTGGAGAAGGGCGGTCTGTACAGCTGGAGCAGCAGTCTGACTCTCTCTCAGGACGAGTGGATGAAGGCGGTCACAGTGAGCTGTGAGGCCAAACAGAAAGAGCAGCTGTCAGTCACTGGAGAAGTGAGGAGAGATCAGTGTTCTGAGTAGATCCTCTGGATTCTCTTCTCCTCTTCTCACTCATGTCTCACATGGAGACTAACAGTGACTCCTATTCACACAAGTATATGTGTGCTTTTGTCTTTCAGATTTCTCGTGTCAAAATTCAATAAACTAATAAAATATGACATTATTGAAGTTTCCTGTCTTTGTTTAAAAGTTGATTTATTGATATTATTTGTGTCATTAGTTAGATCAGGACTTTATCTCACATTTTATAAATAATCTTCACTCAATGAAGCATGAAAACACCTGCAGAGACATTATGAAACAAGATCATGAAGTCAAATTAGGGAAGTCAAACATATGGTGTTCTCAGGAAATGTCACTAATTAAGAGGTTTTAAATGTAATCATGCAGGAATCACATCAGACTGAGAACATTAGTAAAATTAATTATATTTTGCATTTGAATACAATCATTAAATATTATATGATCTTTTCTGCATAAATATGTCAGGTGACAAACATGCATGATTCATATTTTACACTCAACAGCAGTGCAAAATATGAAAAGACAATGCAGAAAAGCAGAGCGCATGTGGCGGAAGACAAAACTTGTAGTCCATTATAACATATACAAAGACAGCATCCATGCTTTTAATGTGGAACTAGGCAAAGCTAGACAGACTTTCTTCTCGAATATTATAAACAGCAACTTAAACAACACACACACTCTTTTTGCGACTGTAGAGAGACTGACAAACCCCCCAAGCCAGATTCCCAGTGAAATGCTCTCAGACAGCAAGTGCAGTGAGTTTGCTTCTTTCTTCTCTGGAAAAATCAATAATATCAGAAAGATGATCAGCACATCCTTTTGAGGCAAGGCAAGTTTATTTATATGGCACATTTCATACACAATGGTAATTCAAACTGCTTTACATAGAAGAGATTAAAATAAGAATAAAAAAAAATAAGAATAATTGAAACAGTTTAGAATATAAAATAAAATCCAGTACAAACAGTCGGACACACAGTGGCACAGTGCTCATTCAGTAAATGCACAGCTAAACAGATGTGTTTTGAGTCTGGATTTGAATGTGACTACTGTAGGAGCACATCTGATCTCTTCTGGAAGCTGGTTTCAGCTGCTGGCGGCATAATAGCTAAAAGCAGACTCTCCTTGCAGTAGAGTGAACCCTTGGTATTTCTAGCTGATGTGATCCTAATGATCTGAGTGATCTGTTGGGTTTATATTCAGTGAGCATATCTGCAATATATTGAGGTCCTAGCCCATTGAGTGATTTATATACCAGTAATAATACTTTAAAATCAATCCTAAATGTAACTGGGAGCCAGTGTAAAGACCTGAGGACTGGTGTGATATGTTCATGTTTTCTGGTTCTGTATGAGCTGCAACTGTCTTATGGTCTTTTTGGGAAGGCCAGTGAGGAGTCCATTACAATAATCCACCCTGCTGGTGATGAAAGCATGCACAAGTTTCTCCAGGTCTTGACTGGAAACAAAGCATCTAATACTTGCAATATTTTTCAGATGATAGTATGCTGATTTAGTTATTGCTTTGACATGACTACTGAAACTAAGGTCTGACTCTAGAGACACACCAAGATTCCTGACTTGATTTTTAGTTGTTTGACCCCTAAGCGTCAAGGTATGCATTCACCTTGAGAACGTCATCTTTGTTTCCAAAGCGCAATGACTTCAGTTTTGTCTTTGTTTAACTGAAGAAAGTTTTGGCACATCCAACTGTTAACTTCATCAATGCATTGGCACAGGGAGTCAATGGGGCTGTAATCGTTAGGTGATAGGGCTAAGTAGATCTGTGTGTCGTCTGCATAGCTGTGGTAAGCAATTTGGTTCTTTCTCATTATTTGGCTCATTGGGAGCATATACAGGTTGAACAGGAGTGGCGCAAGAATTGAGCCTTGAGGGACTTCGCATGTCATGGACGTCCACTCAGACTTATGGTCTCCTATACTCACATAATAACCTCTCCCTTCTAAGTATGACCTGAACCATTTTAGGACCATCCCAGAAATCCCCACCCAGTTTTCCAGCCTGTCAAGAAGTATGTTGTGATCGACAGTGTCAAATGCAGCACTGAGGTCGAGTAGTACCAGTACTGATAATTTGCCTGTATCAGTATTTAAGCTGAATATCGTTTATTATCTTTATGAGCTGTCTCTGTGCTGTGATGCGATCGGAAACCAGATTGAAAATTGTCAAAGTATCCATTTGAGTTCAAGAATTTGTTCAGCTGATTGAAGACAACTTTTTCAATGATCTTGCCTATGAAAGGAAGATTTGAGATCGGTCTATAGTTGCTTAATATGGTCTTATCCAGATTGCTCTTTCTCTTACGAGAGGTTCTCTCGTATTGCGTAAGCTAGCTTACGCTACGGGAAAGATTCATCTTTTCTGAGATATTGAAGCCAAAATATTATCCTTAATTTTGTATCCATTGTCAACGCAGTGCAGCAACTGCAGACCTTGAGCGGGCTAGCTAGCGAGCTCATTGGTTGCTCTGCGGCAACTGCTGCAGCCTATAGACGAACTTGCGTGAACTCACGCCCAATGAGAGGCGCCCGCGCGCTCACTGTCCCAAAGCCCGCCAGAATGGGCGTGGCTAGGGTGCATATAAGCGCAGTTCGTAGGCTGGAACCCTGGTTTTCATTGAATGAAGCGAAAATCGCCGTGGGCGCTGAAGCACGGCCAGCTACGCTAATACTCGTTCCCTCATCTAGAGAGAACCGAGGTTACGTAGGTAACTGAGACGTTCTCTTCACGAGAGGTTCTTCTCGTATTATGTAAGCTAGCTTACGCTCGGGAACCCATTGTCAACGCCGTGCGCCAAGCATCCACTGCATGAGCCCCAGGGGGTTGGGGGGACCCGGGGGAGCCCTTGTGAGTGGGGAAATAATATTTGGCCGGCAAGAGTGCAGTTCAGTGTGTGTGTGATACATAAGCACATAGTGGGAAGGGAAAAACAGAGCGGCGGTGCCGGTCTGTGTGGAATGTGTCCCATTAGTGCAGCTCACCAGGGGAGCTGTAGCGTATTAAACCACTAGTAGTTTTGCCTGCAGAGCGGGCACTTCCAGATTCTCTGAGAAGCACAGATGTGGAGATGCTGGAGAGAGGGATAACGTGTCTGGTGAGAGGGGCTGTTACTCTGGTGCTATCGGAGGCTGTAATATGCTGTCCTGGTTTCCCTGGGTGTTTTCCAGAAAGTCGTCCTTGGGTGCTGAATCTTGGAGCAGTTCTAATATGTCACAGTCTGTCTGTGGTGAGCTTTGTGGGCAGGGCTCAGCTGAGATTGTGTCCATGAGCAGAAATTGTTGTGGCTGAGTGGTGTTATCATTGTCCTTGTGTGATTTGTCAACCGCATGTCCATTCAGGTGCTGAAGTGAAGTCCTGTGGTCATTCATACTGTGTCCAGGTGTGTGTGTGCCATTCAGATTGAGTGGATTGGCACACACTGCAGAAGGATGATTGAGGGAGAAGTAGATATTGTCCTTTAGCTCTCTTGAACCAAGTTTGTTTGGGTGGTGACAGTTGCCTCTGACTCCAGAACAGATTGTAGTTGTCAATGAAGTTCACTCCTTTTTATATTGCAGGTTTTTTGCAGGCATGTATTAAGCCCAAGCAACCGTGAAAACCTGTTTGTTCCTCTTGCTGGAAGTGGTCCACTGATGAATGTTTGAACTTTCAGTCTTTTAAGTGTTTCAAAAAGTTCATTGAAATCCTTCTTAAGGAGTTCTTAAGATATGTCATGTTTATATGTGTTTTTGTTCATGTTTTGATTTCAAGTCCTTTATTTTGAGAAGTCTAGTTCCCGTTTCCCTTGTCATGTGATTTCATGTTTCCCTCCATGTGTCTTGTTTTCATTGGTTTATTGTCTGATCAGTTCTGTTTAATCATTGATTTATGTGTCCCCATGTCATGTATTTAAGCCCTCATGTTTACTATTGTCCTTTGTCTAGTATTGATGTTTGTTTGTGTAGCACATTTCTAGTTCATGTTCAAGTTTAAGTTTCAAGTTTTATTCATGTTTATATTTAGGGTTTTTGGTTTCATGTTTATTTAAATAAACTGCACTTGGGTTCTTCATTCCTTCATCATCATCTTCGTCCTTGTCTTTACAGCTACAAAACGTTACACATGTAAAGAAAAGTGATTACTTCAAACTACAATCTCGCATAGTCAGACCGATATCCACACTTTGTTTTAGCCCTGTTCCAGCACTGGAGAGTCGAATATTATATACACTCTCAAAGTTTGTAGTAAAACAATCATAACTGTGTCATTTTAATTATGTTTCCTCATCTGTCAGCATGATGCCGGTGAATCACGTTCAGTCTCTTTGTACATTACGTCATTGTTTTGGCCGATGCTCGCGTCCCTATGGAGTGTGTGCACGAGCACGAGCAACAGGTAGCTGCTGCAGTTCACTGAACGGCCACAAGTGTCATTAATAACAAGTGTTTCTGAATCTTACATACTGAACCTTTAAATACATTTTCTACTAACTCATTACTGCTCAAAACAACACTGTAGTCAAAATGTGTGAACCCAGCATATTCTTTTTCTAACTAAACAACATCAAAAAACATCAAAACAACTAATACAACCCAACTATTCAACATCAATACTACTTTACTTTGTCTCTCTCTGCTGGTGTTGTTTGAGATGTTCAAGCCACTAATGAGCTTCATTATGAGGTTAATTAGTGGAGGCAGATGATACAGATTACTGAGAGACTTCAGTTTGTGTCTTTCCATGGAGAGAGGAAGAAGTGTTTGACTGTGAACTGAATTGTAGTTCTTTGACATTGAGTGAAATTGTGCTGTGTGACTGAGTGTATTGAAGGAAAGTGTGTGATTGTGTGTTTAAAAGAAGAAGAATAGAAAGAAAGAGGGAGGAGACTCTTCTTTATTCTGTTGGATGTGTTTTTCCATTTTCAGAAATGAGGAGTCGAGTGTCTTGAAGAAGAATTGTCTCTCTATTAGAGTTAGTTTTGATATCTGTGCTCTCGACTCTCCTCAAGTCTTGTCTTAAAAACACTCGTGAAAAATCACTTTATCAACACACACACTCCATCAAACAAGAGACTCCAGCACTAGATGAATCTATTTGAATACCTGAACAACATGTATGTGACATCACCTCTCACTTTATATGAGTCTGTCCAATTGAGGGGTGAAACAAGTCAAATGTTTAAAGTGATGAATTACATTCAAATATGACATCTGTGAAAACAAATGTTTTATGTTTGCATGATGCTGTATTCACATGGATAGGTGTCAGTAAAGTTTAAGACTAGTGTCATATCAGCCAGTAAAACATCAACCAAAAATGACTGAATTGACCTTTATAATAAAATGTGTCGTCCAGTTTCATATGTAGTGTTGAGTGTGAAATATCAAAATCTAAAACTTTGTGTCCATGTCAATTTATAATGAAACATTCAGAGAAACTGTTTCTGTATCAGTAGTTCCTCTTTCACTGAAGGAGGTTTTTGTACGACTCTTTATCACTGTGTGAACACATATTTACTGTTGATGTAGTGTACACTCTGACAGTAATAATGTCCTGCATCTTCAGTCTGGACTCCACTGATGGTCAGAGTGAAATCACTATTAGATCCACTGCCACTGAATCTAGATGGAGTTCCAGTCTGGAGGGTGCTTGTATAATATATGAGGAGTTTAGGAGCTTCTCCAGGTTTCTGTAAATACCAGGCTAAATTATCACCATTACGTACTCCACTGCTGGTTTTACATTTTATTTGAACTTGTTGTCCTGGTTGAGCTGTTATTGAGGGACTCTGAGTGACTGTGATCTGTCCATTACACTCTGAAACACAAAATAAAATAAAATATTATTTCACAAGAGCTTTTTGACACTTGAAATAACAATAAAAAATCTTTCTACAGTTAAATTGAGTTTATATTAGTGAAATGCACTGAAACAGATTCTCACCAGCAATGAAAAGCAGTAGAGAGCAGATAATGAGAGCGTGTGCTGTCATCTTTACTGTGAATGAGTGAGAACTGAAGGAACAGTGATGTTGGTTTGACAGTCCTGACTAACAGACAGTCTGATATTGTGCTTTAATCAGAGGGGCGGGACATTCAAAACTGTTTCCTCTCAGCAGAAAATGTGAGCGTTACAGGAGAACAGCAGAAATAAGAAACAATTACATGTCAAATTACATTCATACATTTCAATCTTTATCTTTTAGTTATTAATTACAATTGCTTGAAATTCTAATGATTTTTGTTCATTGTGGAAATCTCATGAGCATTCAGTAGATCAAACTAAATCAAATGTGTTATAGAGTTATTACATTGTAATAAACATGTTGTATATAATTATGAATGTTTTTATTGTATTTTTGAAACAGTAGTTGATGACAATATGAACTGAATCATGTTTGAATGTGTGTTGTGTAAAGATGTGTTTGTGATCATGTGTTTAAAGTGCAGTTAGTGAAGGCTCAGAGGTTTTTGTGCAGCTGTTCTATTAGTTTGTATCACTGTGGTACACTTTCGCAGCGGCACCAGACTGGATGTTGGCAGTAAGTAAATCATCAAATCATCATTTTAATGTTTTATGTGTTTTTATAATGTGGAATGTGTCAGTTTTATGTTGAATTGACACACATATGAGTTCAGTGATTTCTCTCACTTTTATTATTTATATTTCATTATTTATTAATAATATCTGATTAGACAGATTGAATAATTTGGCTGTTTTTCCAGAAATGAAGGTGAACTTTAAAGACTCTTAATTGACACTTTGTCAGCACATGTGAATTTGTTGCTGGTACAGAAGTGAGATGTTATTCAGTTTTTGGAGATGTTAAATGACTCTGTGTTTAAATGACCGAACATTATCAAGAGTTCATAAAAATGCTCCTTCAATATGAAATGTTTCTTAATGTAATATGTAACATATAAAGTTTTACTGGAGGAATTCTTTCACCAAATGAACTGTTAAAAGTTCATCATTGTACAGAATTTTCTTTTCTATTCTCTTGAGGTTGGGCAATGTCTTTTCATAGTTATTTCTTAATGTAGAAAGAGAAATTTATGAAGGAAAATATTCTTGAACTTTTGTGTAAGTCAAACTGCAAACATATAAAGATATGTGAACTTTATTCATCATTTCATCATTTTGGTCATTCAGAGTCTTTGGGGAAATAAATTGTTCTTTATATGATTGAACAGATCAACATGAAGAAACAAACTTGCAGTTTAATGTTGAAAGTTTTCAATGATATCTTTAAAGATCTTCAAAATCTATAATTGACTAATGTAATTGATTTCGTTTCAATCTGGAGAAAGAAATCTTTTCTTCTTTTGAAGTTGTCTATTGTGTATTTGTCAGGCATCACTAGTCCTAAAGTGAGCGCCCTGCAGCCCTCCAGTGAAGAGATTTCCACAAAGAACACAGCAACACTGATGTGTGTGGCCAACAAGGGCTTCCCTCAGACTGGAGCCTGAGCTGGAAGGTGGACGGGAGCAGCAGGTCTGAGAAGAGCAGTGCTGGGGTCCTGGAGAAGGGCGGTCTGTACAGCTGGAGCAGCAGTCTGACTCTCTCTCAGGACGAGTGGATGAAGGCGGTCACAGTGAGCTGTGAGGCCAAACAGAAAGAGCAGCTGTCAGTCACTGGAGAAGTGAGCAGAGATCAGTGTTCTGAGTAGATCCTCTGGATTCTCTTCTGCTCTTCTCACTCATGTCTCACATGGAGACTAACAGTGACTTCTATTCACACAAGTATATGTGTGCTTTTGTCTTACAGATTTCTCTTGTCAAAATTCAATAAACGAATAAAATATTACATTATTTGAAGTTTCCTGTCTTTGTTTAAAAGTTGATTTATTGATATTATTTGTGTCATTAGTTAGATCAGGACTTTCTCTCACATTTTAAAAATAATCTTCACTCAATGAAGCATGAAAACACCTGCAGAGACATTATGAAACAAGATCATGAAGTCAAATTAGGGAACTCAAACATATGGTGTTCTCAGGAAATGTCACTAATTAAGAGGTTTTAAATGTAATCATGCAGGAATCACATCAGACTGAGAACATTAGTAAAATTAATTATATTTTGCATTTGGACACAATCATTAAAAATGATATGATCTGTTCTGAATAACTATGTCAGGTGACAAAACATGAATGATTCTTAGTGTTTTGTGTGTCGTTCTTTTGCTTTAATGACCGCATGCACTCGAGCTGGTTTGGACTCTAAATGTTTTATCAAAACCTGATGATTTTATTATCCTTTTTCTGAATTACTGACAAGCGTCATATCCACCATCAGACATTTTTACATCAATTTTAATGAGTTTCGCCTCATGGTCGCCAAGACAGCATCCCATGTCATTGCCAATGAGCCCATGCCAGCCATGACCAACAAGCCAACGTTGCCAGCCATGTCTGTCCCAGAGCCTGCACCACCAACTTCGGCCTCACGGAGGAGGAGGAGGAGAAGGCTCATCTCTGAGTCTCGGCCTGTGTTCATGACCACAGAGGTCGATCCCGAGTCTCTGTTCATGTTCACGACCATGGAGGTAGTTTCCAAGTCTCAGACCTTGCCCCCGACCATAGAGGTCATTCCAGAGTCTATGTCTACTCCAGAGTCCGCTTCAGGCCATGTCACAGCAATGCCTCAGCTTGTTCCATGCCATGTCAGAGCCACGCCCCAGACTTTACGGGGAAACTTGATGTAGCAGGGTGTGGAGCATGGGATCAAGGTGGAGTTTGGGAGGGTCACAGGCCCACATTTGCTCCACGGTCCAGGCCCACCTCTGCTCCACAGGAGACCTCCATCCCTGCAACTCCACCTTGGTCCTTAGCCCCATTGGCTCTGCCCCTCAGGCCTCTCATGCCCTCCACCCCTCCCCCCAACTCCGCCTTGATCCCATGCTCCACACCCTGCCATGTCAAGTTGCCACAGACCCCATATTCCTCCTGTTCCCTCTTGAGCACTGGGTTTTTGCTTTGGGGCATCTGGAGCCACCCAGAGAGGGGGGAATATGTCATGTTTATATGTGTTTTTGTTCATGTTTTGATTTCATGTCCTTTATTTTGAGAAGCCTAGTTCTATCGGGAAGACCATATCACCGATATGTCAAATTATCGACACATCTCTAATTTACCTTTCCTGGCAAAAGTGCTTGAGCGTGTGGTTGTTGGCCAACTCCATACTCATCTCTGTATGAATAGCCTACTAGAAAATTTTCAATCTGGGTTTAGATCTGGACACAGTACAGAGACTGCTCTAGTCAGGATCCTGAATGACCTCCTCGTTATAGCCGACTCTGGGGCTTGTGGCATTTTGGTTTTGTTAGACCTTAAGGCTGCATTCGATACCATATGTCACAGCATATTATTGGAAAGATTGCATATGTGGACCGGTCTGTCTGGAACTGTGTTAAATTGTTTTAAGATCTCTGACTGTGCCTCTGTGTCAGGGTGTCCCTCAGGGGTCAGTTTTGGGTCCTGTTTTATTTAGTGTTTGTATGCTGCCTCTTGGGCACATAATTCGGAAGTATGGTCTGAGTTTTCACTGTTACGCGGATGACACCCATATATCAGCTCTCAGCCTGATCTTAATTCTTCCTCTTCAAAACTTTCTGAATGTTTGTTGGAAAATAAAGCGTGGATGAAACTCAACTTTCTAAAACTAAACTGCTCCAAAACTGAAATCTTATTAATTGGTACTCCAATTACAGTTTTTCTCAATTGCTAAAACACAATTTCTGAAACCTTGCTCCATTTTCTGAAAACATTAAACACAAAACCTCATCTTCAAGCACTATTTACAAAACCTCTGACTCCTCTTGCAAAATGAAACTTTCGCCTCAAAACAGTTTTACCTGTGTTCAAAATCAAACACTGCTCTCAAAACAGTTTTACCTGTGTTCAAAATCAAACACTGCTCTCAAAACAGTTTTACCTGTGTTCAAAATCAAACACTGCTCTCAAATCATAAACAAAGTGATCAAAATGCTATACACTATCAAGCAGTCAGTAAACAATACACCAAAAAATTTAAAACACATTGTTCAAAACATATAGTTCTCAGGGAGAACTACATTTTTAATCTCAAAACAAATTTCATATTTTTTCATTGTACAGTCTACAGCAGTGCACTGTACTACAGTATACGATACTCAAAGGGACACAAATGAAAGGAGTAAACATGTGATCAATGTGCTTCTTGTCTTTGGCCTGGGTCAGGCCAGAGCACTTCGTCGACATCACAAGCAATATTGTCCCTCCTGAGGCAACGGGGAAGAAGCCTCTTGTGTGTCGTATCCAGCCCTGACATGATTCCTCACCAATATCACCACAGGCTAAATCCATGGCTTGCAGCAGATTTACTCTGGTGTAGGGTTGTCTATCATAAACTTTTCATCTCCAAGAGGAGAAAAACTCCTCAATCGGATTCAGGAAAGGCGAGTATGGAGGGAGGTACAAGTTCATAAACTGCCCATTGATGTTAAACCATTCCCTTACCTGAGCAGCTCGGTGGAAACTGACATTGTCCCACACTATCACATATGTGGGAATGGGATTCTCATTTAGCTCTTGACCCTGCTGCTGAAATAAAATATCTCTTAGATTGGCCATAAATCTTAGAAGGTGCTGGGTGTTATATGGCCCGAGTGTAACATGGTGATGTAGAACACCATGGTTGCTAATAGCAGCACAGATTGTGACATTGTAATTTTTGATGCCCAGCTAACTTTTAATTCACATTTTAAAAACATAACAAAGGTTGCTTTTTTCCATCTGAGGAACATTGCACGTATTAGACCATTTCTTTCTAGGCCTGATGCAGAGAGGCTTATACATGCCTTCATTACATCAAGGCTTGATTATTGTAACTCTCTTTTTTGCGGGTTTACCAGCAAATTCTATTAGGCCGTTGCAATATATACAGAACTCTGCCGCACGTGTTTTGACTCATACATCCTCACGCCATCACATTACACCCGTGCTCCAGCAACTGCATTGGCTTCCAGTTCAGCCACGTATTGATTTAAAATTCTGATTTTAAGCTATAAAGCAGTACATGGGTTGGCTCCAGATTACATCTGTGATTTGGTTACTCCATCCATTCCCGCTCGCTCTCTCCGCTCTGCTGGCTCTCCCTCTCTGTGTCAGCCTTGTTGTAAATTAAAAACCATGGGGGGAAGGGCCTTTTCCTATAACGTGCCTAAGTTATGGAACACACTACCCTCATCTATTAGGGATGCTGCTTCTGTGGATTGTTTTAAGAAACTTCTTAAAACACATCTTTTAGTCAAGTTTTCAATTTATAATTGTATTATAATTTTTTATTTTATGTATTTTTTATTTTTTGGATACTTCTATATATATTTTTATTCACAGGTTTGATTATTTTGTTCTGTACATGCTGTAGCACTTTGAGTCTGAGAAAGGCGCATTACAAATAAAATGTATTATTATTATTATTATTATTATTAAGACACGCAGCCTTGAGTGAGGTTTAAGATGACATTTATTTGGTGAATGTAAACAGAAAAGTAATGTCTCTCTCTGGTGTAGACCCTGTCTGGCGGTCCAACAGAGTTGTACTCGGAACCGTCATATCCTGCCGGAGATAGGAGACAGGGGCGAGGAGCCTACCTCCAGGCGGGATGGGGCTCAACTGGTGGTGGTGGGGTGATGGAGGTTGCTGTGTTAGCACACTGAAACAACAATGTGATAGATTGTGAGCAGACTTATAAAGCAATGGCTTACATGCGATTGGCTGGGAGTTACCCAGCTAATGATGTGATGATGTACAGCTGCTAGTCTTCCCTCTAGAACTACGCTGTGCTTACATTTCCCGTTTCCCTTGTCATGAGATTTCATGTTTCCCTCCATGTGTCTTGTTTTCATTGGTTTATTGTCTGATCAGTTCTGTTTAATCATTGATTTATGTGTCCCCATGTCATGTATTTAAGCCCTCATGTTTACTATTGTCCTTTGTCTAGTATTGATGTTTGTTTGTGTAGCACATTTCTAGTTCATGTCAAGTTTAAGTTTCAAGTTTTATTCATGTTTATAGTTTGGGTTTTTGGTTTCATGTTTATTTAAATAAACTGCACTTGGGTTCTTCATTCCTTCATCATCATCGTCGTCCTTGTCTTTACAGCTACAAAACGTTACACATGTAAAGAAAAGTGATTACTTCAAACTACAATCTCGCATAGTCAGACCGATACCCACACTTTGTTTTAGCCCTGTTCCAGCACTGGAGAGTCGAATATAATATACAGTCTCAAAGTTTGTAGTAAAACAATCATAACTGTGTCATTTTAATTATGTTTCCTCATCTGTCAGCATGATGCCGGTGAATCACGTTCAGTCTCTTTGTACATTACGTCATTGTTTTGGCCGATGCTCGCGTCCCTATGGAGTGTGTGCACGAGCACGAGCAACAGGTCGCTGCTGCAGTTCACTTAACGGACACAAGTGTCATTAATAACAAGTGTTTCTGAATCTTACATACTGAACCTTTAAATACATTTTCTACTAACTCATTACTGCTCATAACAACACTGTAGTCAAAATGTGTGAACCCAGCATATTCTTTTTCTGACTAAACAACATCAAAAAACATCAAAACAACTAATACAACCCAACTATTCAACATCAACACTACTTTACTTTGTCTCTCTCTGCTGGTGTTGTTTGAGATGTTCAAGCCACTAATGAGCTTCATTATGAGGTTAATTAGTGGAGGCAGATGATACAGATTACTGAGAGACTTCAGTTTGTGTCTTTCCATGGAGAGAGGAAGAAGTGTTTGACTGTGAACTGAATTGTAGTTCTTTGACATTGAGTGAAATTGTGCTGTGTGACTGAGTGTATTGAAGGAAAGTGTGTGATTGTGTGTTAAAAAGAAGAAGAATAGAAAGAAAGAGGGAGGGAGACTCTTCTTTATTCTGTTGGATGTGTTTTTCCATTTTCAGAAATGAGGAGTCGAGTGTCTTGAAGAAGAATTGTCTCTCTATTAGAGTTAGTTTTGATATCTGTGCTCTCGACTCTCCTCAAGTCTTGTCTTAAAAACACTCGTGAAAAATCACTTTATCAACACACACACTCCATCAAACAAGAGACTCCAGCACTAGATGAATCTATTTGAATACCTGAACAACATGTATGTGACATCACCTCTCACTTTATATGAGTCTGTCCAATTGAGGGGGTGAAACAACTCAAATGTTTAAAGTGATGAATTACATTCAAATATGACATCTGTGAAAACAAATGTTTTATGTTTGCATGATGCTGTATTCACATGGATATTGTACCGTACTCTAAGATTGAAGGGACGGAAACAGGTGTCAGCTTAAGGGGTAAGCTCTTTGTTTATTTTTCTTTTTTAACAACACTATTGTAGGGTTTTTTCCTTTTTTCTTGCTCGGGTTCTCTCTCTTCTGCTCTGTCACTGCTGCCCTTTTTATGCCGCTCTCCTCATGTTACTGAAATTAGACACAGGTGTTAGTCATCATTTAGCTCAGGTGTGAGCCCTTACCGCTTTCTCTCCCGGACGGGCGCTTGACCACGCCCCGCTGCCACATACCCCCACCGCCCGACTCAGGCCGGGCGTCATCCGCCTGCCTACCACTCCCCATTTCTGGAGAGGAAGTCGGCGGCAGCCATCTGCACCCCGGTCTGTGGACCACCTTGAACTTAAAAGGCTGGAGAGCGAGATACCAACGGGTGATCCGGGCGTTAGTATCTTTCATGCGGTGGAGCCACTGCAGTGGGGCATGATCCGAGCAGAGGGTGAAGGCCCGCCCCAGCAGGTAGTATCGGAGGGTGAGGACCGCCCACTTGATGGCCAAACACTCCTTCTCTACGGTGCTGTACTTAGTCTCCCTCAAGGAGAGCTTCCGGCTAATGTACAGCACCGGACGTTCCTCTCCCTCCACCACCTGCGAGAGCACGGCCCCCAGCCCTCTGTCTGAAGCGTCCGTCTGCAAAACAAAAGGAGAGAGAAGTCAGGTGAATGCAAAAGCGGCCCCCACAAAGTGCAGCTTTAATCTCTGTAAATGCCTGTTGGCACTGCTCTGACCACTGGACCGGATCTGGAGCCCCTTTTTAGTAAGGTCAGTCAGCGGGCTGGTGACATCCGAATAATTAGGTACAAACCGTCTGTAATAGCCAGCCAGCCCCAGGAACTGCCTCACCCCCTTTTTGGTCTTGGGTCTAGGGCAAGTCGCATATCGCCGCGGTTTTGTCAATTTGGGGTCGCACCTGGCCATGACCCAAGTGGAACCCCAGATACCGTACCTCCACACGCTCAACCAGCGCACTTTTTCGGGTTTGCCGTGAGCCCGCCGCCGCAGCGATCTCAGGACGGCCCTCAGATGTTGTAAGTGCCGCTGCCAATCATTGCTGTAAATGATGATATCATCTAGATAAGCAGCGGCGTACGCAGTATGCGGTCTGAGGATCCGATCCATGAGTCGCTGAAACGTGGCTGGTGCCCGAACAAACCGAAAGGAAGCGTCCACGAATTGGTGTAATCCGAACGGCGTGGTGAAGGCCGTTTTTCACGGGATATTGGTGTCAAGGGATCTGCCAATAGCCCTTCGTTAGATCCAAGGTCGAATAAAACCGAGCAGAACCTAACCGATCGAGCAGTTCATCAACACGGGCATTGGGTACGCGTCAAATTTAGACACCGCGATTGACTTTTCTATAATCTACACAGAAGCGTACAGACCCGTCGTTCTTGGGAACAAGGACGACCGGGCTGGACCAATCGCTATGAGACTCTTCTATTACTCCCATGTCCAGCATCAGCGTCCAATTCTTCCGAACTATTTTCTTTTTATGTTCGGGCAAGCGATAAGGGCGACAGCGTACCACTACACCCGGCTCGGTCTCGATGTGGTGTTGTATGATGTCTGTACGGCCCGGTAGAGGAGAGAACACGTCTGCAAATTCCTTTTGTAGTTCGGAAACCTCTGCGAGTTGGCGTGGTGAGAGGTGGTCTCCACAAGGAACCGGGGTGTTAGGATCGCAGGCTTTGTTTACCTCCGGTCCGAGCTCCGCCCTCTCGGAACTATCGTTGCCAACGTCACAGAGGCCGCCTCTTCCCTCCACAATTTCAGGAGGTTGAGGTGATATATTTGACGCGCCCCTCTATCGGTACGTTTAACTTCATAATCGAGGTCCCCTACTGGTCGTGTGACCTCAAAGGGTCCTTGCCACTTGGCGAGTAATTTTGAGCTCGATGTTGGGAGTAATACAAGTACTTTATCTCCGGTGCAAATTCCCGTAGCTGAGCACCCCTGTCATACAGCCGGCGTTGGCGTTCTTGAGCCTGGAGCAAATTCTCCTGTGTTAACTGCCCCAGTGTGTGGAGTTTTGCTCTAAGATCAAGAACGTATTGAATTTCATTTTTGGCATTGGAAGGCCCCTCCTCCCAAGTTTCACGGATGACGTCGAGGACCCAGCGTGAGCGTCGATCCGTATAGCAGCTCAAATGGGGAAAATCCCGTGGAGGCTTGCGGAACCTCTCGTACCGCTGAATAACAGGGGGTCCAGCCATTTATCCCAATTCCTAAGCGTCTTCGTGCACGAATTTACTGAATCATATTTTTTAATGTTTTATTAAATCGTTCCACCAGCCCATCCGTCTGCGGATGGTACACGCTAGTGCTGAATCGACTTAATGCCCAACAATTCGTAAAGTTCGCGAAGTGTTCGTGACATAAACGTAGTGCCTTGATCGGTGAGGATTTCTTTCGGAACCCCCACCCGGAGATTATCTTGAAGAGTGCCCGGCAACACTGCGTGCTGAGATGTTGCTCAGAGGCACTGCTTCGGATATCGCGTTGCGTAATCCACCAGGACTAACACAAAGCGATGTCCGCGTGGCGCTCGTTCTAATGGCCCGGCGAGGTCCATACCAATTCTCTCGAAGGGAACCTCGATCAATGGAAGGAGCGCAAAGGCGCTTTTGGGGTGGCGGTGGGTTTACCAGCTGACATTCGCGGCACGCCGCACACCACCTGCGGACGTCGCCGCCAATGCCCGGCCAATAGAAGCGGGCTATTAGGCGGAAAAGTGTTTTCCGTTCCCCTAGGTGACCGGCCATAGGATTATAGTGAGCGCCTGGAAAACCATTTCCGGCGGCTCCGTGGGATCAACAATTGTGTCACCTCCTCCTTTGTTTGAGCGTCCTGCGTCACTCTATATAACCGATCTTTAATAAGCGAAAAATCACGGATATGTAATGGCGACACCCGGCGGAGTTGTTCACCATCGATTACTCTCACTTGGTCAAAGGCGTGCTTAAGGGTTTCATCCCGCGACTGCTCCAAGGGAAGTCCCCTCAGGGAACTCCCTGAGAGGAGGGTGACCCCTCAGCCCCTTCCCTCGATCACTCGGAGCAGCCGAGGGCGGCCCCGGCTCCGCCTCCCCTGCCAGAGCATCGCACATCACACACCTCCTCACTTTCCTGCAGGACCCATCCGCACAAACTCCCTCTAACACATTTCTAAAATTCGGCCAATCAGTACCCAAGATTAGCGGATGGGTGAGGCGGAACTAACCGCTGCCTCCACACTATGTTTTTCTCCCGAATTTGATTGTTAACGTCACCATGGGGTACTTGTGAATATCCCCATGCACACACCTCACCCTCACCCGTTTAGCTGTGCCCAAAGCCCGGGTTGAACCAAGCGTTGGTGGATGGTGGTCTGATTACAGCCGGTATCCATCAATGCTTGGTATGTACCCCTGGATCCTTACCGGGACCCGATGCGCTCCAGCCCGACCGGGGCAGCCTGCGGGACATCGGAGACCCGCACCACCGTCCCCACCTCCATCAGCGGACACTGATCCCGGAAGTGGTCCGGTCTCCGCATCTCCAACAGACCGGCCCAGGCGCCACGGCCGCACCCGTGCTGGCGGGCGCCACCACCTGAGGAGGAGAGCGGCTGAAGGACGGGGAAGGGTTAGGCGGGTTCTCCCACAGCCGGGAAGTTGGTCTGATGTACCCTCCACGCCTGTGGGGGGCAGGAACGGGCCCTGGGGAGAGAGCAGAGCGAGAGGGAACAGGGGAAACAGGGGAAGACACAGGGGAAGGGGAGAGAGAGAGAGAGGGCTCATCTGCCCTCGGCATCGCCGCCAGGTGGTCCTCCGCGAGCTGAACAGCTGCCTCCAGCGACGCCGGGCGGTGGGACTGGACCCATTCCGCCGTTCTCCTGGGCAGACTTTGCGTAAATTGCTCCAGTACCACCTGATCGATAACTCCCTCGACGTCGCGGTCCCCCGCGAGCAGCCACCGCCGACAAGCGCCCGGAGCCGCTTGAACAAACGCAAACGGGCGGTCGGACTTCTCCAGCTTCATGCTTCGGAAGAGCTGGCGATTCTCTTCCGGGCTCCGACCAACCCGCTGCAGAATGGCCCTCTTCAGGTCGGAGTAAGCCAGGAGGTTCGTCACTGGTAGTTGTTGTGCCGCGAGCTGTGCTTCCCCGGACAGGAGAGGAATCAGACGGGCTGCCCACTGTTCGGGCGGCCAGCCCCAGATTTCAGCCGTCCTCTCAAAGAGGTCGAGGAAGGCCTCAGGATCATCTGCCACCCCCATCTTCTGTAGCATGGGCGGAGGCAGCGCAGCGTGGGTGTCCGGGTCGCGGCTGGGGCTGACGCAGCCTCCTGGCTGAGGAGGCTCCGGATAGCGAGTCGGTCCTCTGCCTGAGCCCGCATGACCTCGAAGAACCGCCGATCTTGATCCTGCCGGAGCTCAAGCAGGGATTGTTGGTGGCCTTGATGGAGAGTAGCGAGGGACTGGAGGATTTCTGCCAGCTGGGAGGACTCTATGGGACGACCTTGCTCCATAACAACAAAAAAAAAATGTCCCGGGTTTCTGCACCAATGTAACGTACTCTAAGATTGAAGGGACGGAAACAGGTGTCAGCTTAAGGGGTAAGCTCTTTGTTTATTTTTCTTTTTTAACAACACTATTGTAGGGTTTTTTCCTTTTTTCTTGCTCGGGTTCTCTCTCTTCTGCTCTGTCACTGCTGCCCTTTTTATGCCGCTCTCCTCATGTTACTGAAATTAGACACAGGTGTTAGTCATCATTTAGCTCAGGTGTGAGCGCCCTTACCGCTTTTCTCTCCCGGACGGGCGCTTGACCACGCCCCCGCTGCCACACATATGTAGTGTTGAGTGTGAAATATCAAAATCTAAAACTTTGTGTCCATGTCAATTTATAATGAAACATTCAGAGAAACTGTTTCTGTATCAGTAGTTCCTCTTTCACTGAAGGAGGTTTTTGTACGACTCTTTATCACTGTGTGAACATTGGATCATTGTGATAACTCTGACAGTAATAATGTCCTTCATCTTCAGTCTGGACTCCACTGATGGTCAGAGTGAAATCACTATTAGATCCACTGCCACTGAATCTAGATGAAGTTCCAGTCTGGAGGCTGCTTGTCAAAT
>NW_026266742.1:0-93878 GCF_025860055.1 Xyrauchen texanus | reverse complement strand
TATTGTACTTCGTTCAGTTACGTATTGCTACAAAAAAGAATGTAATTTTGACAAGCAATACCCATTTCGGCCAGTAGGGGTAAAAAGAGATGTTGTGAAAGTTGTCCCCTGTCCTCCTCTACTGAATGACACTGGTTTGATGTCTCTGTCTCCCTGATGAACAAAGCTATTACAAAAAAAGAATGTAATTTTGACAAGCAATACCCATTTCGGCCAGTAGGGGTAAAATGAGATGTTGTGAAAGTTGTCCCCTGTCCTCCTCTACTGAATGACACTGGTTTGATGTCTCTGTCTCCCTGATGGACAAAGCTATTACAAAAAAGAATGTAATTTTGACAAGCAATACCCATTTTGGCCAGTAGGGGTAAAAAGAGATGTTGTGAAAGTTGTCCCCTGTCCTCCTCTACTGAATGACACTGGTTTGATGTCTCTGTCTCCCTGATGGACAAAGCTATTACAAAAAAAGAATGTAATTTTGACAAGCAATACCCATTTTGGCCAGTAGGGGTAAAATGAGATGTTGTGAAAGTTGTCCCCTGTCCTCCTCTACTGAATGACACTGGTTTGATGTCTCTGTCTCCCTGATGGACAAAGCTATTACAAAAAAAGAATGTAATTTTGACAAGCAATACCCATTTTGGCCAGTAGGGGTAAAAAGAGATGTTGTGAAAGTTGTCCCCTGTCCTCCTCTACTGAATGACACTGGTTTGATGTCTCTGTCTCCCTGATGGACAAAGCTATTACAAAAAAGAATGTAATTTTGACAAGCAATACCCATTTTGGCCAGTAGGGGTAAAAAGAGATGTTGTGAAAGTTGTCCCCTGTCCTCCTCTACTGAATGACACTGGTTTGATGTCTCTGTCTCCCTGATGGACAAAGCTATTACAAAAAAGAATGTAATTTTGACAAGCAATACCCATTTTGGCCAGTAGGGGTAAAATGAGATGTTGTGAAAGTTGTCCCCTGTCCTCCTCTACTGAATGATACTGGTTTGATGTCTCTGTCTCCCTAATGGACAAGGCTATTACAAAAAAGAATGTTAATTTTGACTTGCAATACCGATTTCGGCCAGTAGGGGTAAATTGAGAGGTTGTGAAAGTTGTCTCCTGTCCTCCTCTACTGAATGACACTGGTTTGATGTCTCTGTGTCCCTGATGGACAAAGCTATTACAAAAAAGAATGTAATTTTGACAAGCAATACCCATTTCGGCCAGTAGGTGTAAAATGAGAGGTTGTGAAAGTTGTCCCCTGTCCTCCTCTACTGAATGAGACTGGTTTGATGTTTCTGTCTCCCTGATGGACAAGGCTATTACAAAAAAAGAATGTAATTTTGACAAGCAATACCCATTTCGGCCAGTAGGGGTAAAAAGAGATGTTGTGAAAGTTGTCCCCTGTCCTCCTCTACTGAATGACACTGGTTTGATGTCTCTGTCTCCCTGATGGACAAAGCTATTACAAAAAAAGAATGTAATTTTGACAAGCAATACCGATTTTGGCCAGTAGGGGTAAAAAGAGATGTTGTGAAAGTTGTCCCCTGTCCTCCTCTACTGAATGACACTGGTTTGATGTCTCTGTCTCCCTGATGGACAAAGCTATTACAAAAAAAGAATGTAATTTTGAAAAGCAATACCGATTTCGGCCAGTAGGGGTAAAAAGAGATGTTGTGAAAGTTGTCCCCTGTCCTCCTCTACTGAATGACACTGGTTTGATGTCTCTGTCTCCCTGATGGACAAAGCTATTACAAAAAAAGAATGTAATTTTGACAAGCAATACCCATTTTGGCCAGTAGGG
Source organism: Xyrauchen texanus (assembly GCF_025860055.1). Taxonomy (NCBI): domain Eukaryota; kingdom Metazoa; phylum Chordata; class Actinopteri; order Cypriniformes; family Catostomidae; genus Xyrauchen; species Xyrauchen texanus. Next base: position 92,087 of record NW_026266742.1, on the reverse strand, counting down.
GTAAAAAGAGATGTTGTGAAAGTTGTCCCCTGTCCTCCTCTACTGAATGACACTGGTTTGATGTCTCTGTCTCCCTGATGGACAAAGCTATTACAAAAAAAGAATGTAATTTTGACAAGCAATACCCATTTTGGCCAGTAGGGGTAAAATGAGATGTTGTGAAAGTTGTCCCCTGTCCTCCTCTACTGAATGACACTGGTTTGATGTCTCTGTCTCCCTGATGGACAAAGCTATTACAAAAAAAGAATGTAATTTTGACAAGCAATACCCATTTTGGCGAGTAGGGGTAAAATGAGAGGTTGTGAAAGTTGTCCCCTGTCCTCCTCTACTGAATGATACTGGTTTGATGTCTCTGTCTCCCTAATGGACAAGGCTATTACAAAAAAGAATGTTAATTTTGACTTGCAATACCGATTTCGGCCAGTAGGGGTAAAATGAGAGGTTGTGAAAGTTGTCCCCTGTCCTCCTCTACTGAATGACACTGGTTTGATGTCTCTGTCTCCCTGATGGACAAAGCTATTACAAAAAAAGAATGTAATTTTGACAAGCAATACCCATTTTGGCCAGTAGGGGTAAAAGAGATGTTGTGAAAGTTGTCCCCTGTCCTCCTCTACTGAATGACACTGGTTTGATGTCTCTGTCTCCCTGATGGACAAAGCTATTACAAAAAAAGAATGTAATTTTGACAAGCAATACCCATTTTGGCCAGTAGGGGTAAAAAGAGATGTTGTGAAAGTTGTCCCCTGTCCTCCTCTACTGAATGACACTGGTTTGATGTCTCTGTCTCCCTGATGGACAAAACTATTACAAAAAAAGAATGTAATTTTGACAAGCAATACCCATTTTGGACAGTAGGGGTAAAAGGAGATGTTGTGAAAGTTGTCCCCTGTCCTCCTCTACTGAATGATACTGGTTTGATGTCTCTGTCTCCCTAATGGACAAGGCTATTACAAAAAAGAATGTTAATTTTGACTTGCAATACCGATTTCGGCCAGTAGGGGTAAAATAAGAGGTTGTGAAAGTTCTCCCCTGTCCTCCTCTACTGAATGACACGGGTTTGATGTCTCTGTCTCCCTGATGGACAATGCTATTACCAAAAAAGTATGTAATTTTGACAAGCAATACCGATTTCGGCCAGTAGGGGTAAAATGAGAGGTTGTGAAAGTTGTCCCCTGTCCTCCTCTACTGATTGAGACTGGTTTGATGTTTCTGTCTCCCTGATGGACAAGACTATTACAAAAAAAGAATGTAATTTTGACAAGCAATACCCATTTCGGCCAGTAGGGGTAAAATGAGAGGTTGTGAAAGTTGTCCCCTGTCCTCCTCTACTGAATGACACTGGTTTGATGTCTCTGTCTCCCTGATGGACAAAGCTATTACAAAAAAAGAATGTAATTTTGACAAGCAATACTCATTTTGGCCAGTAGGGGTAAAAAGAGATGTTGTGAAAGTTGTCCCCTGTCCTCCTCTACTGAATGACACTGGTTTGATGTCTCTGTCTCCCTGATGGACAAAGCTATTACAAAAAAGAATGTAATTTTGAAAAGCAATACCGATTTTGGCCAGTAGGGGTAAAAAGAGATGTTGTGAAAGTTGTCCCCTGTCCTCCTCTACTGAATGACACTGGTTTGATGTCTCTGTCTCCCTGATGGACAAAGCTATTACAAAAAAAGTATGTAATTTTGAAAAGCAATACCGATTTCGGCCAGTAGGGGTAAAAAGAGATGTTGTGAAAGTTGTCCCCTGTCCTCCTCTACTGAATGACACTGGTTTGATGTCTCTGTCTCCCTGATGGACAAAGCTATTACAAAAAAAAGAATGTAATTTTGACAAGCAATACCCATTTTGGCGAGTAGGGGTAAAATGAGAGGTTGTGAAAGTTGTCCCCTGTCCTCCTCTACTGAATGACACTGGTTTGATGTCTCTGTCTCCCTGATGGACAAAGCTATTACAAAAAAGAATGTAATTTTGACAAGCAATACTCATTTTGGCCAGTAGGGGTAAAAAGAGATGTTGTGAAAGTTGTCCCCTGTCCTCCTCTACTGAATGACACTGGTTTGATGTCTCTGTCTCCCTGATGGACAAAGCTATTACAAAAAAAGAATGTAATTTTGAAAAGCAATACCGATTTCGGCCAGTAGTGGTAAAAAGAGATGTTGTGAAAGTTATCCCCTGTCCTCCTCTACTGAATGACACTGGTTTGATGTCTCTGTCTCCCTGATGGACAAGACTATTACAAAAAAAGTATGTAATTTTGACAAGCAATACCCATTTCGGCCAGTAGGGGTAAAATGAGAGGTTGTGAAAGTTGTCCCCTGTCCTCCTCTACTGAATGACACTGGTTTGATGTCTCTGTCTCCCTGATGGACAAAGCTATTACAAAAAAAGAATGTAATTTTGACAAGCAATACTCATTTTGGCCAGTAGGGGTAAAAAGAGATGTTGTGAAAGTTGTCCCCGGTCCTCCTCTACTGAATGACACTGGTTTGATGTCTCTGTCTCCCTGATGGACAAAGCTATTACAAAAAAAGAATGTAATTTTGAAAAGCAATACCGATTTCGGCCAGTAGGGGTAAAAAGAGATGTTGTGAAAGTTATCCCCTGTCCTCCTCTACTGAATGACACTGGTTTGATGTCTCTGTCTCCCTGATGGACAAAGCTATTACAAAAAAAGAATGTAATTTTGAAAAGCAATACCGATTTTGGCCAGTAGGGGTAAAAAGAGATGTTGTGAAAGTTGTCCCCTGTCCTCCTCTACTGAATGACACTGGTTTGATGTCTCTGTCTCCCTGATGGACAAAGCTATTACAAAAAAAGAATGTAATTTTGACAAGCAATACCCATTTTGGACAGTAGGGGTAAAAGAGATGTTGTGAAAGTTGTCCCCTGTCCTCCTCTACTGAATGACACTGGTTTGATGTCTCTGTCTCCCTGATGGACAAAGCTATTACAAAAAAAGAATGTAATTTTGAAAAGCAATACCGATTTCGGCCAGTAGGGGTAAAAAGAGATGTTGTGAAAGTTGTCCCCTGTCCTCCTCTACTGAATGACACTGGTTTGATGTCTCTGTCTCCCTGATGGACAAAGCTATTACAAAAAAAGAATGTAATTTTGACAAGCAATACCCATTTCGGCCAGTAGGGGTAAAATGAGAGGTTGTGAAAGTTGTCCCCTGTCCTCCTCTACTGAATGACACTGGTTTGATGTCTCTGTCTCCCTGATGGACAAAGCTATTACAAAAAAGAATGTAATTTTGACAAGCAATACTCATTTTGGCCAGTAGGGGTAAAAAGAGATGTTGTGAAAGTTATCCCCTGTCCTCCTCTACTGAATGACACTGGTTTGATGTCTCTGTCTCCCTGATGGACAAAGCTATTACAAAAAAGAATGTAATTTTGAAAAGCAATACCGATTTCGGCCAGTAGGGGTAAAAAGAGATGTTGTGAAAGTTATCCCCTGTCCTCCTCTACTGAATGACACTGGTTTGATGTCTCTGTCTCCCTGATGAACAAAGCTATTACAAAAAAAGAATGTAATTTTGACAAGCAATACCCATTTTGGCCAGTAGGGGTAAAAAGAGATGTTGTGAAAGTTGTCCCCTGTCCTCCTCTACTGAATGACACTGGTTTGATGTCTCTGTCTCCCTGATGGACAAAGCTATTACAAAAAAGAATGTAATTTTGACAAGCAATACCCATTTTGGCCAGTAGGGGTAAAAAGAGATGTTGTGAAAGTTGTCCCCTGTCCTCCTCTACTGAATGACACTGGTTTGATGTCTCTGTCTCCCTGATGGACAAAGCTATTACAAAAAAAGAATGTAATTTTGACAAGCAATACCCATTTTGGCCAGTAGGGGTAAAAAGAGATGTTGTGAAAGTTGTCCCCTGTCCTCCTCTACTGAATGACACTGGTTTGATGTCTCTGTCTCCCTGATGGACAAAGCTATTACAAAAAAAGAATGTAATTTTGACAAGCAATACCCATTTTGGACAGTAGGGGTAAAAGGAGATGTTGTGAAAGTTGTCCCCTGTCCTCCTCTACTGAATGATACTGGTTTGATGTCTCTGTCTCCCTAATGGACAAGGCTATTACAAAAAAGAATGTTAATTTTGACTTGCAATACTGATTTCGGCCAGTAGGGGTAAAATAAGAGGTTGTGAAAGTTGTCCCCTGTCCTCCTCTACTGAATGACACGGGTTTGATGTCTCTGTCTCCCTGATTGACAATGCTATTACAAAAAAAGAATGTAATTTTGACAAGCAATACTCATTTTGGCCAGTAGGGGTAAAAAGAGATGTTGTGAAAGTTGTCCCCTGTCCTCCTCTACTGAATGACACTGGTTTGATGTCTCTGTCTCCCTGATGGACAAAGATATTACAAAAAGAATGTAATTTTGAAAAGCAATACCGATTTCGGCCAGTAGGGGTAAAAGAGATGTTGTGAAAGTTGTCCCCTGTCCTCCTCTACTGAATGACACTGGTTTGATGTCTCTGTCTCCCTGATGGACAAAGCTATTACAAAAAAAAGAATGTAATTTTGACAAGCAATACCCATTTTGGCGAGTAGGGGTAAAATGAGAGGTTGTGAAAGTTGTCCCCTGTCCTCCTCTACTGAATGACACTGGTTTGATGTCTCTGTCTCCCTGATGGACAAAGCTATTACAAAAAAGAATGTAATTTTGACAAGCAATACTCATTTTGGCCAGTAGGGGTAAAAAAAGATGTTGTGAAAGTTGTCCCCTGTCCTCCTCTACTGAATGACACTGGTTTGATGTCTCTGTCTCCCTGATGGACAAAGCTATTACAAAAAAAGAATGTAATTTTGAAAAGCAATACCGATTTCGGCCAGTAGTGGTAAAAAGAGATGTTGTGAAAGTTATCCCCTGTCCTCCTCTACTGAATGACACTGGTTTGATGTCTCTGTCTCCCTGATGGACAAAGCTATTACAAAAAAGTATGTAATTTTGAAAAGCAATACCGATTTCGGCCAGTAGGGGTAAAAAGAGATGTTGTGAAAGTTATCCCCTGTCCTCCTCTACTGAATGACACTGGTTTGATGTCTCTGTCTCCCTGATGGACAAAGCTATTACAAAAAAAAGAATGTAATTTTGACAAGCAATACCCATTTTGGCGAGTAGGGGTAAAATGAGAGGTTGTGAAAGTTGTCCCCTGTCCTCCTCTACTGAATGACACTGGTTTGATGTCTCTGTCTCCCTGATGGACAAAGCTATTACAAAAAAAGAATGTAATTTTGACAAGCAATACTCATTTTGGCCAGTAGGGGTAAAAAAAGATGTTGTGAAAGTTGTCCCCTGTCCTCCTCTACTGAATGACACTGGTTTGATGTCTCTGTCTCCCTGATGGACAAAGCTATTACAAAAAAAGAATGTAATTTTGAAAAGCAATACCGATTTCGGCCAGTAGTGGTAAAAAGAGATGTTGTGAAAGTTATCCCCTGTCCTCCTCTACTGAATGACACTGGTTTGATGTCTCTGTCTCCCTGATGGACAAAGCTATTACAAAAAAAGAATGTAATTTTGAAAAGCAATACCGATTTCGGCCAGTAGGGGTAAAAAGAGATGTTGTGAAAGTTATCCCCTGTCCTCCTCTACTGAATGACACTGGTTTGATGTCTCTGTCTCCCTGATGGACAATGCTATTACCAAAAAAGTATGTAATTTTGACAAGCAATACCGATTTCGGCCAGTAGGGGTAAAATGAGAGGTTGTGAAAGTTGTCCCCTGTCCTCCTCTACTGATTGAGACTGGTTTGATGTTTCTGTCTCCCTGATGGACAAGACTATTACAAAAAAAGAATGTAATTTTGACAAGCAATACCCATTTTGGCCAGTAGAGGTAAAATGAGAGGTTGTGAAAGTTGTCCCCTGTCCTCCTCTACTGAATGACACTGGTTTGATGTCTCTGTCTCCCTGATGGACAAAGCTATTACAAAAAAAGAATGTAATTTTGACAAGCAATACTCATTTTGGCCAGTAGGGGTAAAAAGAGATGTTGTGAAAGTTGTCCCCTGTCCTCCTCTACTGAATGACACTGGTTTGATGTCTCTGTCTCCCTGATGGACAAAGCTATTACAAAAAAAGAATGTAATTTTGAAAAGCAATACCGATTTCGGCCAGTAGGGGTAAAAAGAGATGTTGTGAAAGTTATCCCCTGTCCTCCTCTACTGAATGACACGGGTTTGATGTCTCTGTCTCCCTGATGGACAATGCTATTACCAAAAAAGTATGTAATTTTGACAAGCAATACCGATTTCGGCCAGTAGGGGTAAAATGAGAGGTTGTGAAAGTTGTCCCCTGTCCTCCTCTACTGATTGAGACTGGTTTGATGTTTCTGTCTCCCTGATGGACAAGACTATTACAAAAAAAGAATGTAATTTTGACAAGCAATACCCATTTTGGCCAGTAGAGGTAAAATGAGAGGTTGTGAAAGTTGTCCCCTGTCCTCCTCTACTGAATGACACTGGTTTGATGTCTCTGTCTCCCTAATGGACAAAGCTATTACAAAAAAAGAATGTAATTTTGACAAGCAATACTCATTTTGGCCAGTAGGGTTAAAAAGAGATGTTGTGAAAGTTGTCCCCTGTCCTCCTCTACTGAATGACACTGGTTTGATGTCTCTGTCTCCCTGATGGACAAAGCTATTACAAAAAAGAATGTAATTTTGACAAGCAATACCCATTTTGGACAGTAGGGGTAAAAGGAGATGTTGTGAAAGTTGTCCCCTGTCCTCCTCTACTGAATGATACTGGTTTGATGTCTCTGTCTCCCTAATGGACAAGGCTATTACAAGAAAGAATGTTAATTTTGACTTGCAATACCGATTTCGGCCAGTAGGGGTAAAATAAGAGGTTGTGAAAGTTGTCCCCTGTCCTCCTCTACTGAATGACACTGGTTTGATGTCTCTGTCTCCCTGATGGACAAAGCTATTACAAAAAAAGAATGTAATTTTGACAAGCAATACCCATTTTGGACAGTAGGGGTAAAAGGAGATGTTGTGAAAGTTGTCCCCTGTCCTCCTCTACTGAATGATACTGGTTTGATGTCTCTGTCTCCCTGATGGACAAAGCTATTACAAGAAAATAATGTAATTTTGAAAAGCAATACCGATTTCGGCCAGTAGGGGTAAAATGAGAGCTTGTGAAAGTTGTCCCCTGTCCTCCTCTACTGAATGAAACTGGTTTGATGTCTCTGTCTCCCTAATGGACAAGGCTATTACAAAAAAAGTATGTTAATTTTGACTTGCAATACCGATTTCGGCCAGTAGGGGTAAAATGAGAGGTTGTGAAAGTTGTCCCCTGTCCTCCTCTACTGAATGACACTGGTTTGATGTCTCTGTCTCCCTGATGGACAAAGCTATTACAAAAAAAGAATGTAATTTTGACAAGCAATACCCATTTTGGACAGTAGGGGTAAAAGGAGATGTTGTGAAAGTTGTCCCCTGTCCTCCTCTACTGAATGACACTGGTTTGATGTCTCTGTCTCCCTGATGGACAAAGCTATTACAAAAAAGAATGTAATTTTGAAAAGCAATACCGATTTCGGCCAGTAGGGGTAAAAAGAGATGTTGTTAAAGTTGTCCCCTGTCCTCCTCTACTGAATGACACTGGTTTGATGTCTCTGTCTCCCTGATGGACAAAGCTATTACCAAAAAAGTATGTAATTTTGACAAGCAATACCCATTTTGGACAGTAGGGGTAAAAGGAGATGTTGTGAAAGTTGTCCCCTGTCCTCCTCTACTGAATGACACTGGTTTGATGTCTCTGTCTCCCTGATGGACAAAGCTATTACAAAAAAAGAATGTAATTTTGAAAAGCAATACCGATTTCGGCCAGTAGGGGTAAAAAGAGATGTTGTGAAAGTTGTCCCCTGTCCTCCTCTACTGAATGACACTGGTTTGATGTCTCTGTCTCCCTGATGGACAAAGCTATTACAAAAAAAAGAATGTAATTTTGACAAGCAATACCCATTTTGGACAGTAGGGGTAAAAGGAGATGTTGTGAAAGTTGTCCCCTGTCCTCCTCTACTGAATGATACTGGTTTGATGTCTCTGTCTCCTGATGGACAAAGCTATTACAAGAAAATAATGTAATTTTGAAAAGCAATACCGATTTCGGCCAGTAGGGGTAAAATGAGAGGTTGTGAAAGTTGTCCCCTGTCCTCCTCTACTGAATGAAACTGGTTTGATGTCTCTGTCTCCCTAATGGACAAGGCTATTACAAAAAAGTATGTTAATTTTGACTTGCAATACCGATATCGGCCAGTAGGGGTAAAATGAGAGGTTGTGAAAGTTGTCTCCTGTCCTCCTCTACTGAATGACACTGGTTTGATGTCTCTGTCTCCCTGATGGACAAAACTATTACAAAAAAAGAATGTAATTTTGACAAGCAATACCCATTTTGGACAGTAGGGGTAAAAGGAGATGTTGTGAAAGTTGTCCCCTGTCCTCCTCTACTGAATGATACTGGTTTGATGTCTCTGTCTCCCTGATGGACAAAGCTATTACAAAAAAGAATGTAATTTTGAATAGCAATACCGATTTCGGCCAGTAGGGGTAAAATGAGAGGTTGTGAAAGTTGTCCCCTGTCCTCCTCTACTGAATGACACTGGTTTGATGTCTCTGTCTCCCTGATGGACAATGCTATTACCAAAAAAGTATGTAATTTTGACAAGCAATACCCATTTTGGCCAGTAGGGGTAAAAGGAGATGTTGTGAAAGTTGTCCCCTGTCCTCCTCTACTGAATGACACTGGTTTGATGTCTCTGTCTCCCTGATGGACAAAGCTATTACAAAAAAAGAATGTAATTTTGAAAAGCAATACCGATTTTGGCCAGTAGGGGTAAAAAGAGATGTTGTGAAAGTTGTCCCCTGTCCTCCTCTACTGAATGACACTGGTTTGATGTCTCTGTCTCCCTGATGGACAAAGCTATTACAAAAAAAGAATGTAATTTTGACAAGCAATACCCATTTTGGACAGTAGGGGTAAAAGGAGATGTTGTGAAAGTTGTCCCCTGTCCTCCTCTACTGAATGATACTGGTTTGATGTCTCTGTCTCCCTGATGGACAAAGCTATTACAAGAAAATAATGTAATTTTGACATGCAATACCGATTTCGGCCAGTAGGGGTAAAATGAGAGGTTGTGAAAGTTGTCCCCTGTCCTCCTCTACTGAATGAAACTGGTTTGATGTCTCTGTCTCACTAATGGACAAGGCTATTACAAAAAAAGTATGTTAATTTTGACTTGCAATACCAATATCGGCCAGTAGGGGTAAAATGAGAGGTTGTGAAAGTTGTCTCCTGTCCTCCTCTACTGAATGACACTGGTTTGATGTCTCTGTCTCCCTGATGGACAAAGCTATAACAAGAAAAGAATGTAATTTTGAAAAGCAATACCCATTTTGGACAGTAGGGGTAAAATGAGAGGTTGTGAAAGTTGTCTCCTGTCCTCCTCTACTGAATGACACTGGTTTGATGTCTCTGTCTCCCTGATGGACAAAGCTATAACAAGAAAAGAATGTAATTTTGAAAAGCAATACCGATTTCGGCCAGTAGGGGTAAAATGAGAGGTTGTGAAAGTTGTCCCCTGTCCTCCTCTACTGAATGACACTGGTTTGATGTCTCTGTCTCCCTGATGGACAATGCTATTACAAAAAAGTATGTAATTTTGACAAGCAATACCCATTTCGGCCAGTAGGGGTAAAATGAGAGGTTGTGAAAGTTGTCCCCTGTCCTCCTCTACTGATTGACACTGGTTTGATGTCTCTGTCTCCCTGATGGACAAAGCTATTACAAAAAAAGAATGTAATTTTGACAAGCAATACCCATTTTGCCCAGTAGGGGTAAAAAGAGATGTTGTGAAAGTTGTCCCCTGTCCTTCTCTACTGAATGACACTGGTTTGATGTCTCTGTCTCCCTGATGGACAAAGCTATTACAAAAAAAGAATGTAATTTTGACAAGCAATACCCATTTTGGACAGTAGGGGTAAAAGGAGATGTTGTGAAAGTTGTCCCCTGTCCTCCTCTACTGAATGACACTGGTTTGATGTCTCTGTCTCCCTGATGGACAAAGCTATTACAAAAAAGAATGTAATTTTGAAAAGCAATACCGATTTCGGCCAGTAGGGGTAAAATGAGAGGTTGTTAAAGTTGTCCCCTGTCCTCCTCTACTGAATGACACTGGTTTGATGTCTCTGTCTCCCTGATGGACAATGCTATTACCAAAAAAGTATGTAATTTTGACAAGCAATACCCATTTTGGACAGTAGGGGTAAAAGGAGATGTTGTGAAAGTTGTCCCCTGTCCTCCTCTACTGAATGACACTGGTTTGATGTCTCTGTCTCCCTGATGGACAAAGCTATTACAAAAAAAGAATGTAATTTTGAAAAGCAATACCGATTTAGGCCAGTAGGGGTAAAAGAGATGTTGTGAAAGTTGTCCCCTGTCCTCCTCTACTGAATGACACTGGTTTGATGTCTCTGTCTCCCTGATGGAGAAAGCTATTACAAAAAAAAGAATGTAATTTTGACAAGCAATACCCATTTTGGACAGTAGGGGTAAAAGGAGATGTTGTGAAAGTTGTCCCCTGTCCTCCTCTACTGAATGATACTGGTTTGATGTCTCTGTCTCCCTGATGGACAAAGCTATTACAAGAAAATAATGTAATTTTGAAAAGCAATACCGATTTCGGCCAGTAGGGGTAAAATGAGAGGTTGTGAAAGTTGTCCCCTGTCCTCCTCTACTGAATGAAACTGGTTTGATGTCTCTGTCTCCCTAATGGACAAGGCTATTACAAAAAAGTATGTTAATTTTGACTTGCAATACCGATATCGGCCAGTAGGGGTAAAATGAGAGGTTGTGAAAGTTGTCTCCTGTCCTCCTCTACTGAATGACACTGGTTTGATGTCTCTGTCTCCCTGATGGACAAAGCTATTACAAAAAAAAGAATGTAATTTTGACAAGCAATACCCATTTTGGACAGTAGGGGTAAAAGGAGATGTTGTGAAAGTTGTCCCCTGTCCTCCTCTACTGAATGACACTGGTTTGATGTCTCTGTCTCCCTGATGGACAAAGCTATTACAAAAAAGAATGTAATTTTGACAAGCAATACCGATTTCGGCCAGTAGGGGTAAAATGAGAGGTTGTGAAAGTTGTCCCCTGTCCTCCTCTACTGAATGACACTGGTTTGATGTCTCTGTCTCCCTGATGGACAATGCTATTACAAAAAAAGTATGTAATTTTGACAAGCAATACCCATTTTGGCCAGTAGGGGTAAAAGGAGATGTTGTGAAAGTTGTCCCCTGTCCTCCTCTACTGAATGACACTGGTTTGATGTCTCTGTCTCCCTGATGGACAAAGCTATTACAAAAAAGAATGTAATTTTGACAAGCAATACCGATTTTGGCCAGTAGGGGTAAAAAGAGATGTTGTGAAAGTTGTCCCCTGTCCTCCTCTACTGAATGACACTGGTTTGATGTCTCTGTCTCCCTGATGGAGAAAGCTATTACAAAAAAAGAATGTAATTTTGACAAGCAATACCCATTTTGGACAGTAGGGGTAAAAGGAGATGTTGTGAAAGTTGTCCCCTGTCCTCCTCTACTGAATGATACTGGTTTGATGTCTCTGTCTCCCTGATGGACAAAGCTATTACAAGAAAATAATGTAATTTTGAAAAGCAATACCGATTTCGGCCAGTAGGGGTAAAATGAGAGGTTGTGAAAGTTGTCCCCTGTCCTCCTCTACTGAATGAAACTGGTTTGATGTATCTGTCTCCCTAATGGACAAGGCTATTACAAAAAAAGTATGTTAATTTTGACTTGCAATACCGATATCGGCCAGTAGGGGTAAAATGAGAGGTTGTGAAAGTTGTCTCCTGTCCTCCTCTACTGAATGACACTGGTTTGATGTCTCTGTCTCCTTGATGGACAAAACTATTACAAAAAAAAGAATGTAATTTTGACAAGCAATACCCATTTTGGACAGTAGGGGTAAAAGGAGATGTTGTGAAAGTTGTCCCCTGTCCTCCTCTACTGAATGACACTGGTTTGATGTCTCTGTCTCCCTGATGGACAAAGCTATTACAAAAAAGAATGTAATTTTGAAAAGCAATACCGATTTCGGCCAGTAGGGGTAAAATGAGAGGTTGTGAAAGTTGTCCCCTGTCCTCCTCTACTGAATGACACTGGTTTGATGTCTCTGTCTCCCTGATGGACAATGCTATTACCAAAAAAGTATGTAATTTTGACAAGCAATACCCATTTCGGCCAGTACGGGTAAAATGAGAGGTTGTGAAAGTTGTCCCCTGTCCTCCTCTACTGAATGACACTGGTTTGATGTCTCTGTCTCCCTGATGGACAAAGCTATTACAAAAAAAGAATGTAATTTTGACAAGCAATACCCATTTTGCCCAGTAGGGGTAAAAAGAGATGTTGTGAAAGTTGTCCCCTGTCCTTCTCTACTGAATGACACTGGTTTGATGTCTCTGTCTCCCTGATGGACAAAGCTATTACAAAAAAAAAATGTAATTTTGACAAGCAATACCCATTTTGGACAGTAGGGGTAAAAGGAGATGTTGTGAAAGTTGTCCCCTGTCCTCCTCTACTGAATGACACTGGTTTGATGTCTCTGTCTCCCTGATGGACAAAGCTATTACAAAAAAGAATGTAATTTTGAAAAGCAATACCGATTTCGGCCAGTAGGGGTAAAATGAGAGGTTGTGAAAGTTGTCCCCTGTCCTTCTCTACTGAATGACACTGGTTTGATGTCTCTGTCTCCCTGATGGACAATGCTATTACCAAAAAAGTATGTAATTTTGACAAGCAATACCCATTTTGGACAGTAGGGGTAAAAGGAGATGTTGTGAAAGTTGTCCCCTGTCCTCCTCTACTGAATGACACTGGTTTGATGTCTCTGTCTCCCTCATGGACAAAGCTATTACAAAAAAAGAATGTAATTTTGAAAAGCAATACCGATTTAGGCCAGTAGGGGTAAAAAGAGATGTTGTGAAAGTTGTCCCCTGTCCTCCTCTAATGAATGACACTGGTTTGATGTCTCTGTCTCCCTGATGGAGAAAGCTATTACAAAAAAAAGAATGTAATTTTGACAAGCAATACCCATTTTGGACAGTAGGGGTAAAAGGAGATGTTGTGAAAGTTGTCCCCTGTCCTCCTCTACTGAATGATACTGGTTTGATGTCTCTGTCTCCCTGATGGACAAAGCTATTACAAGAAAATAATGTAATTTTGAAAAGCAATACCGATTTCGGCCAGTAGGGGTAAAATGAGAGGTTGTGAAAGTTGTCCCCTGTCCTCCTCTACTGAATGAAACTGGTTTGATGTATCTGTCTCCCTAATGGACAAGGCTATTACAAAAAAAGTATGTTAATTTTGACTTGCAATACCGATATCGGCCAGTAGGGGTAAAATGAGAGGTTGTGAAAGTTGTCTCCTGTCCTCCTCTACTGAATGACACTGGTTTGATGTCTCTGTCTCCTTGATGGACAAAACTATTACAAAAAAAAGAATGTAATTTTGACAAGCAATACCCATTTTGGACAGTAGGGGTAAAAGGAGATGTTGTGAAAGTTGTCCCCTGTCCTCCTCTACTGAATGACACTGGTTTGATGTCTCTGTCTCCCTGATGGACAAAGCTATTACAAAAAAGAATGTAATTTTGAAAAGCAATACCGATTTCGGCCAGTAGGGGTAAAATGAGAGGTTGTGAAAGTTGTCCCCTGTCCTCCTCTACTGAATGACACTGGTTTGATGTCTCTGTCTCCCTGATGGACAATGCTATTACCAAAAAAGTATGTAATTTTGACAAGCAATACCCATTTCGGCCAGTACGGGTAAAATGAGAGGTTGTGAAAGTTGTCCCCTGTCCTCCTCTACTGAATGACACTGGTTTGATGTCTCTGTCTCCCTGATGGACAAAGCTATTACAAAAAAAGAATGTAATTTTGACAAGCAATACCCATTTTGCCCAGTAGGGGTAAAAGAGATGTTGTGAAAGTTGTCCCCTGTCCTTCTCTACTGAATGACACTGGTTTGATGTCTCTGTCTCCCTGATGGACAAAGCTATTACAAAAAAAAATGTAATTTTGACAAGCAATACCCATTTTGGACAGTAGGGGTAAAAGGAGATGTTGTGAAAGTTGTCCCCTGTCCTCCTCTACTGAATGATACTGGTTTGATGTCTCTGTCTCCCTGATGGACAAAGCTATTACAAGAAAATAATGTAATTTTGAAAAGCAATACCGATTTCGGCCAGTAGGGGTAAAATGAGAGCTTGTGAAAGTTGTCCCCTGTCCTCCTCTACTGAATGAAACTGGTTTGATGTATCTGTCTCCCTAATGGACAAGGCTATTACAAAAAAGTATGTTAATTTTGACTTGCAATACCGATATCGGCCAGTAGGGGTAAAATGAGAGGTTGTGAAAGTTGTCTCCTGTCCTCCTCTACTGAATGACACTGGTTTGATGTCTCTGTCTCCTTGATGGACAAAACTATTACAAAAAAAAGAATGTAATTTTGACAAGCAATACCCATTTTGGACAGTAGGGGTAAAAGGAGATGTTGTGAAAGTTGTCCCCTGTCCTCCTCTACTGAATGACACTGGTTTGATGTCTCTGTCTCCCTGATGGACAAAGCTATTACAAAAAAGAATGTAATTTTGAAAAGCAATACCGATTTCGGCCAGTAGGGGTAAAATGAGAGGTTGTAAAAGTTGTCCCCTGTCCTCCTCTACTGAATGACACTGGTTTGATGTCTCTGTCTCCCTGATGGACAATGCTATTACCAAAAAAGTATGTAATTTTGACAAGCAATACCCATTTCGGCCAGTACGGGTAAAATGAGAGGTTGTGAAAGTTGTCCCCTGTCCTCCTCTACTGAATGACACTGGTTTGATGTCTCTGTCTCCCTGATGGACAAAGCTATTACAAAAAAAGAATGTAATTTTGACAAGCAATACCCATTTTGCCCAGTAGGGGTAAAAAGAGATGTTGTGAAAGTTGTCCCCTGTCCTTCTCTACTGAATGACACTGGTTTGATGTCTCTGTCTCCCTGATGGACAAAGCTATTACAAAAAAAAAATGTAATTTTGACAAGCAATACCCATTTTGGACAGTAGGGGTAAAAGGAGATGTTGTGAAAGTTGTCCCCTGTCCTCCTCTACTGAATGATACTGGTTTGATGTCTCTGTCTCCCTGATGGACAAAGCTATTACAAGAAAATAATGTAATTTTGAAAAGCAATACCGATTTCGGCCAGTAGGGGTAAAATGAGAGCTTGTGAAAGTTGTCCCCTGTCCTCCTCTACTGAATGAAACTGGTTTGATGTCTCTGTCTCCCTAATGGACAAGGCTATTACAAAAAAAGAATGTTAATTTTGACTTGCAATACCGATTTCGGCCAGTAGGGGTAAAAAGAGATGTTGTGAAAGTTGTCCCCTGTCCTCCTCTACTGAATGACACTGGTTTGATGTCTCTGTCTCCCTGATGGACAAAGCTATTATAAAAAAAAGAATGTAATTTTGACAAGCAATACCCATTTTGGACAGTAGGGGTAAAAGGAGATGTTGTGAAAGTTGTCCCCTGTCCTCCTCTACTGAATGAGACTGGTTTGATGTCTCTGTCTCCCTGATGGACAAAGCTATTACAAGAAAATAATGTAATTTTGACAAGCAATACCCATTTTGGACAGTAGGGGTAAAAGGAGATGTTGTGAAAGTTGTCCCCTGTCCTCCTCTACTGAATGACACTGGTTTGATGTCTCTGTTTCCCTGATGGACAAAGCTATTACAAAAAAAGAATGTAATTTTGAAAAGCAATACCGATTTCGGCCAGTAGGGGTAAAATGAGAGGTTTTGAAAGTTGTCCCCTGTCCTCCTCTACTGAATGACACTGGTTTGATGTCTCTGTCTCCCTGATGGACAATGCTATTACCAAAAAAGAACGTAATTTTGACTGGTAATACCGATTTCGGCCAGTAGGGGTAAAAAGAGAGGTTGTGAAAGTTGTCCCCTGTCCTCCTCTACTGAATGAAACTGGTTTGATGTCTCTGTCTCCCTAATGGACAAGGCTATTACAAAAAAAGAATGTTAATTTTGACTTGCAATACCGATTTCGGCCAGTAGGGGTAAAATGAGAGGTTGTGAAAGTTGTCCCCTGTCCTCCTCTACTGAATGACACTGGTTTGATGTATCTGTCTCTCTGATGGACAAAACTATTACAAAAAAAGAATGTAATTTTGACAAGCAATACCCATTTAGGACAGTAGGGGTAAAAGGAGATGTTTTGAAAGTTGTCCCCTGTCCTCCTCTACTGAATGACACTGGTTTGATATTTCTGTCTCCCTGATGGACAAAGCTATTACAAAAAAAGAATGTAATTTTGAAAAGCAATAACGATTTCGGCCAGTAGGGGTAAAAAGAGATGTTGTGAAAGTTGTCCCCTGTCCTCCTCTACTGAATGACACTGGTTTGATGTCTCTGTCTCCCTGATGGACAAAGCTATTACAAAAAAAAGAATGTAATTTTGACAAGCAATACCCATTTTGGACAGTAGGGGTAAAAGGAGATGTTGTGAAAGTTGTCCCCTGTCCTCCTCTACTGAATGATACTGGTTTGATGTCTCTGTCTCCCTGATGGACAAAGCTATTACAAGAAAATAATGTAATTTTGAAAAGCAATACCGATTTCGGCCAGTAGGGGTAAAATGAGAGGTTGTGAAAGTTGTCCCCTGTCCTCTACTGAATGAAACTGGTTTGATGTCTCTGTCTCCCTAATGGACAAGGCTATTACAAAAAAAGAATGATAATTTTGACTTGCAATACCGATTTCGGCCAGTAGGGGTAAAATGAGAGGTTGTGAAAGTTGTCCCCTGTCCTCCTCTACTGAATGACACTGGTTTGATGTATCTGTCTCCCTGATGGACAAAACTATTACAAAAAAAGAATGTAATTTTGACAAGCAATACCCATTTTGGACAGTAGGGGTAAAAGGAGATGTTGTGAAAGTTGTCCCCTGTCCTCCTCTACTGAATGAGACTGGTTTGATGTCTCTGTCTCCCTGATGGACAAAGCTATTACAAGAAAATAATGTAATTTTGACAAGCAATACCCATTTTGGACAGTAGGGGTAAAAGGAGATGTTGTGAAAGTTGTCCCCTGTCCTCCTCTACTGAATGACACTGGTTTGATGTCTCTGTTTCCCTGATGGACAAAGCTATTACAAAAAAAGAATGTAATTTTGAAAAGCAATACCGATTTCGGCCAGTAGGGGTAAAATGAGAGGTTTTGAAAGTTGTCCCCTGTCCTCCTCTACTGAATGACACTGGTTTGATGTCTCTGTCTCCCTGATGGACAATGCTATTACCAAAAAAGAACGTAATTTTGACTGGTAATACCGATTTCGGCCAGTAGGGGTAAAAAGAGAGGTTGTGAAAGTTGTCCCCTGTCCTCCTCTACTGAATGAAACTGGTTTGATGTCTCTGTCTCCCTAATGGACAAGGCTATTACAAAAAAAGAATGTTAATTTTGACTTGCAATACCGATTTTGGCCAGTAGGGGTAAAATGAGAGGTTGTGAAAGTTGTCCCCTGTCCTCCTCTACTGAATGACACTGGTTTGATGTATCTGTCTCTCTGATGGACAAAACTATTACAAAAAAAGAATATAATTTTGACAAGCAATACCCATTTAGGACAGTAGGGGTAAAAGGAGATGTTTTGAAAGTTGTCCCCTGTCCTCCTCTACTGAATGACACTGGTTTGATATTTCTGTCTCCCTGATGGACAAAGCTATTACAAAAAAGAATGTAATTTTGAAAAGCAATAACGATTTCGGCCAGTAGGGGTAAAAAGAGATGTTGTGAAAGTTGTCCCCTGTCCTCCTCTACTGAATGACACTGGTTTGATGTCTCTGTCTCCCTGATGGACAAAGCTATTACAAAAAAAGAATGTAATTTTGACAAGCAATACCCATTTTGGACAGTAGGGGTAAAAGGAGATGTTGTGAAAGTTGTCCCCTGTCCTCCTCTACTGAATGATACTGGTTTGATGTCTCTGTCTCCCTGATGGACAAAGCTATTACAAGAAAATAATGTAATTTTGAAAAGCAATACCGATTTCGGCCAGTAGGGGTAAAATGAGAGGTTGTGAAAGTTGTCCCCTGTCCTCTACTGAATGAAACTGGTTTGATGTCTCTGTCTCCCTAATGGACAAGGCTATTACAAAAAAAGAATGTTAATTTTGACTTGCAATACCGATTTCGGCCAGTAGGGGTAAAATGAGAGGTTGTGAAAGTTGTCCCCTGTCCTCCTCTACTGAATGACACTGGTTTGATGTATCTGTCTCCCTGATGGACAAAACTATTACAAAAAAAGAATGTAATTTTGACAAGCAATACCGATTTCGGCCAGTAGGGGTAAAATGAGAGGTTGTGAAAGTTGTCCCCTGTCCTCCTCTACTGAATGAAACTGGTTTGATGTCTCTGTCTCCCTAATGGACAAGGCTATTACAAAAAAAGAATGTTAATTTTGACTTGCAATACCGATTTCGGCCAGTAGGGGTAAAATGAGAGGTTGTGAAAGTTGTCCCCTGTCCTCCTCTACTGAATGACACTGGTTTGATGTATCTGTCTCCCTGATGGACAAAACTATTACAAAAAAAGAATGTAATTTTGACAAGCAATACCCATTTAGGATAGTAGGGGTAAAAGGAGATGTTGTGAAAGTTGTCCCCTGTCCTCCTCTACTGAATGACACTGGTTTGATATTTCTGTCTTCCTGATGGACAAAGCTATTACAAAAAAGAATGTAATTTTGAAAAGCAATACCGATTTCGGCCAGTAGGGGTAAAATGAGAGGTTGTGAAAGTTGTCCCCTGTCCTTCTCTACTGAATGACACTGGTTTGATGTCTCTGTCTCCCTGATGGACAATGCTATTACCAAAAAAGTATGTAATTTTGACAAGCAATACCCATTTTGGACAGTAGGGGTAAAAGGAGATGTTGTGAAAGTTGTCCCCTGTCCTCCTCTACTGAATGACACTGGTTTGATGTCTCTGTCTCCCTCATGGACAAAGCTATTACAAAAAAAGAATGTAATTTTGAAAAGCAATACCGATTTAGGCCAGTAGGGGTAAAAAGAGATGTTGTGAAAGTTGTCCCCTGTCCTCCTCTACTGAATGACACTGGTTTGATGTCTCTGTCTCCCTGATGGACAAAGCTATTACAAAAAAGAATGTAATTTTGACAAGCAATACCCATTTTGGACAGTAGGGGTAAAAGGAGATGTTGTGAAAGTTGTCCCCTGTCCTCCTCTACTGAATGATACTGGTTTGATGTCTCTGTCTCCCTGATGGACAAAGCTATTACAAGAAAATAATGTAATTTTGAAAAGCAATACCGATTTCGGCCAGTAGGGGTAAAATGAGAGGTTGTGAAAGTTGTCCCCTGTCCTCCTCTACTGAATGAAACTGGTTTGATGTCTCTGTCTCCCTGATGGACAAAGCTATTACAAAAAAAGAATGTTAATTTTGACAAGCAATACCGATTTCGGCCAGTAGGGGTAAAATGAGAGGTTGTGAAAGTTGTCCCCTGTCCTCCTCTACTGAATGACACTGGTTTGATGTCTCTGTCTCCCTGATGGACAAATCTATTACAAAAAAGAATGTAATTTTGACAAGCAATACCCATTTTGGACAGTAGGGGTAAAAGGAGATGTTGTGAAAGTTGTCCCCTGTCCTCCTCTACTGAATGACACTGGTTTGATGTCTCTGTCTCCCTGATGGACAAATCTATTACAAAAAAGAATGTAATTTTGAAAAGCAATACCGATTTCGGCCAGTAGGGGTAAATTGAGAGGTTGTGAAAGTTGTCTCCTGTCCTCCTCTACTGAATGACACTGGATTGATGTCTCTGTGTCCCTGATGGACAAAGCTATTACAAAAAAAGAATGTAATTTTGACAAGCAATACCCATTTCGGCCAGTAGGGGTAAAATGAGAGGTTGTGAAAGTTGTCCCCTGTCCTCCTCTACTGAATGACACTGGTTTGATGTCTCTGTCTCCCTGATGGACAAAGCTATTACAAAAAAAGAATGTAATTTTGACAAGCAATACCCATTTTGGCCAGTAGGGGTAAAAAGAGATGTTGTGAAAGTTGTCCCCTGTCCTCCTCTACTGAATGACACTGGTTTGATGTCTCTGTCTCCCTGATGGACAAAGCTATTACAAAAAAAGAATGTAATTTTGACAAGCAATACCCATTTTGGACAGTAGGGGTAAAAGGAGATGTTGTGAAAGTTGTCCCCTGTCCTCCTCTACTGAATGACACTGGTTTGATGTCTCTGTCTCCCTGATGGACAAAGCTATTACAAGAAAAGAATGTAATTTTGAAAAGCAATACCGATTTCGGCCAGTAGGGGTAAAATGAGATGTTGTGAAAGTTGTCCCCTGTCCTCCTCTACTGAATGACACTGGTTTGATGTCTCTGTCTCCCTGATGGACAAAGCTATTACAAAAAAAGAATGTAATTTTGACAAGCAATACCGATTTCGGCCAGTAGGGGTAAAAGAGATGTTGTGAAAGTTGTCCCCTGTCCTCCTCTACTGAATGACACTGGTTTGATGTCTCTGTCTCCCTGATGGACAAAGCTATTACAAAAAAAGAATGTAATTTTGACAAGCAATACCCATTTTGGCCAGTAGGGGTAAAAAGAGATGTTGTGAAAGTTGTCCCCTGTCCTCCTCTACTGAATGACACTGGTTTGATGTCTCTGTCTCCCTGATGGACAAAGCTATTACAAAAAAAGAATGTAATTTTGACAAGCAATACCCATTTTGGCCAGTAGGGGTAAAAAGAGATGTTGTGAAAGTT
This sequence comes from Xyrauchen texanus, assembly GCF_025860055.1. Taxonomy (NCBI): domain Eukaryota; kingdom Metazoa; phylum Chordata; class Actinopteri; order Cypriniformes; family Catostomidae; genus Xyrauchen; species Xyrauchen texanus. The sequence goes on along the minus strand of NW_026266742.1, from coordinate 71,201 downwards.
GTCCCCTGTCCTCCTCTACTGAATGACACTGGTTTGATGTCTCTGTCTCCCTGATGGACAAAGCTATTACAAAAAAGAATGTAATTTTGACAAGCAATACCGATTTCGGCCAGTAGGGGTAAAATGAGAGGTTGTGAAAGTTGTCCCCTGTCCTCCTCTACTGAATGACACTGGTTTGATGTCTCTGTCTCCCTGATGGACAATGCTATTACAAAAAAGAATGTAATTTTGACAAGCAATACCGATTTCGGCCAGTAGGGGTAAAATGAGAGGTTGTGAAAGTTGTCCCCTGTCCTCCTCTACTGAATGACACTGGTTTGATGTCTCTGTCTCCCTGATGGACAAGGCTATTACAAAAAAGAATGTAATTTTGACAAGCAATACCCATTTCGGCCAGTAGGGGTAAAATGAGAGGTTGTGAAAGTTGTCCCCTGTCCTCCTCTACTGAATGACACTGGTTTGATGTCTCTGTCTCCCTGATGGACAAAGCTATTACAAAAAAAGAATGTAATTTTGACAAGAAATACCCATTTTGGCCAGTAGGGGTAAAAAGAGATGTTGTGAAAGTTGTCCCCTGTCCTCCTCTACTGAATGACACTGGTTTGATGTCTCTGTCTCCCTGATGGACAAAGCTATTACAAAAAAAGAATGTAATTTTGACAAGCAATACACATTTTGGACAGTAGGGGTAAAAGCAGATGTTGTGAAAGTTGTCCCCTGTCCTCCTCTACTGAATGATACTGGTTTGATGTCTCTGTCTCCCTAATGGACAAGGCTATTACAAAAAAAGAATGTTAATTTTGACTTGCAATACCGATTTCGGCCAGTAGGGGTAAAATGAGAGGTTGTGAAAGTTGTCCCCTGTCCTCCTCTACTGAATGACACGGGTTTGATGTCTCTGTCTCCCTGATGGACAATGCTATTACCAAAAAAGTATGTAATTTTGACAAGCAATTCCCATTTCGGCCAGTAGGGGTAAAATGAGAGGTTGTGAAAGTTGTCCCCTGTCCTCCTCTACTGAATGAGACTGGTTTGATGTCTCTGTCTCCCTGATGGACAAGGCTATTACAAAAAAAGAATGTAATTTTGAAAAGCAATACCGATTTCGGCCAGTAGGGGTAAAAAGAGATGTTGTGAAAGTTGTCCCCTGTCGTCCTCTACTGAATGAGACTGGTTTGATGCAGTGGCGGCTGCTGGTCTTTCAAAGAGGGGAAGCTCATTTTCGGCCTACATTATAAACTTATTTACCCTATTTTTTGCACTAAATCAATCTTAGGTGTTGATCTGCCCTGCTGTTTAATTCTAATTTTTTCCTCGTAAGGAAGACTTTCAAATGGCTTCGCCAAAATCAGGTCGACAATATTAGCACCGTCTGCCATCTTGCTCAGTTTCACCCTACGACGCTAGCCTAGCCTACTGTATGAATGAATGAATGAACGAACGAACGCTCTAAAACAAAATATATTAAACTTGGTAAAACTGAAACAAGGAATGTGGTGTATAATTGTGTGAAATGTATTATGCAAATTGACTAGCAATTTCGCCAAACAAATATAAAGAAATAGGTTGCAGCAGTTTGTCTTTCGACTACACTTGAGAAATCCGCTGATGGGACTGAGCCTGAAATAGCTTCAGTGACTTCTTATAGTATAGATTCAGCTGTCAATCAAAAGGAGATGCAGTCTTTCGACAGATCCTCCAATCATCACGCTGAAGCCCGAGTCCGGGCCAGCCCACTCCTCATTCACCCCCAGAGGCGCTGAGCGTCCGTGGGCGGACATAATCGCAGCATTTATCCAATGACCGTCTATTTTCGGAGCACTGAAAAAAACTGTTCAGGGCAGCCCCATTGAAGTCAATGGACGCTCAGCTTCAACAGGGAAATGCACTGACGCTACGGGAATGTATGAGAAGTAAATCGAGTCAGCCAACCTGCTATATGTAATGTAGCTGATTCTGAACGAACTCGTCTTCGAGATGAACGTGTTCTAACCCATTTTTAGTCAATAAATTGTTTACACAATAGTACATATTTGACCATTATTTTTTTGACATTATAGGGGAAGCTGAGCTTCCCTTGCAGTCTTAAAGAAATCCCCACTGGTTTGATGTGTCTGTCTCCCTGATGGACAAAGCTATTACAAAAAAAGAATGTTAACATTGACTTGCAATACCCATTTCGGCCAGTAGGGGTAAAAGGAGATGTTGTGAAAGTTGTCCCCTGTCCTCCTCTACTGAACGACACTGGTTTGATGTCTGTCTCCCTGATGGACAAAGCTATTATCAAATGAATACCCTTTTCCATAAGAAAGGGCAAAACAAGGCTGTGAAAGATGCTCACTGAAGCCTTCTATCGAACTGCACTGGTCTCCTGTCAACGGGCACTTTAAAATAAACAAGCTATTACAAAAATACACCCTCTGCGTTATAGTTAGAAACGAAGAAAAAGTGCACTTTCCACACGGTCCCTTAACTCGCATCTCTGTCAAGAGCGAGCTTTCCCGGCGTAATTCACATTGCGGCGGCTTTTGTAGGGCAGTGTTTATTATATAGAACGAAAATACTGAAGATTAAACTTGTGCAATATTGTTAGCTTTGCCTTTTTAGCAGCAATACGGTTTATTTTTTTAGGGGGGAAGTAATTTTGGAGGTATTGGCATTTTCCGGTGAATGTGTGGGGAATATCGAAAACAAAACTAACTTTACTCCGCTACTTATTAACGATACAGCTGAGCACAGCCTCTCGTACATTATTGCTACAGTCTATGTTTCAAGCACTTCATCAGTAACGTTAAATTACATGACAGTAGTCGGTTATGTTACAAAGAGTATTCAGAATAGTTTCAATGTTTTAGAACTTACCCGCCACGAACAGCAGTTTGGCTGCAACCGGCTTCGGATCTTGCCTGCATTTAGCTGGTAAAATCACCTCTATCCAGCCTTCCTGGGACTGGAGGTCTTCCTTGCAGGTGACTGTAATACCAGCATTTATATATGCATCCTGTATAATAGATGTACTATCTGCAATAACGGACCCGTCTACGAAATAAAACAACCCATACATTGAGCTAACTTTACCCTGTTATCGCCTGAGTATCAGTGATGAATAATTTCAAACATTAACCGTTACTATTTGGCTATGTTGTAGCTGTATAGCTAATTGGCGGCCAAACTTCTACATAGTGATTGGATGTTGATGATGCTGCGCACACTGATTGGATGTGGGAACCGACTGGTGGGTAGGTCCAATTCCTGGGTCCATTCGTAGCATCTACTGCTAGTCTTCTTGATTTTTGAATCTTGATCTGTTGCAGTGCTCAACAATAGTTATTAAAATATGCCACCTGTACAATCAAAGTACAAGTCCTACTTATTGGTCACTAATAAGACAATACCAAGGACAACAGAATACAGACACAGGAAGGTAATTATAATTTGTATCATTATTTTATATTATTGATATGTTTTTCTTGTTCTTCTTCTTATAATTATGGTAGTAGTCGGCCTCATAGACATCATATATGATGTCTATGGTCAGCCTACTACTACAATAATAATAATAAAAAGAAGGCCCTAGTATAGCAGTACTAATAATAATATTAATAATGTAAATAATAGGATAATAACTGGTAGCAGGCCAAGCAATGGAGAAAGCCTACCTGATATTCATGAAAAGTAGGCTAGCTCCACCATCTTATAGGCTAGCTATACTGTCTTGAAATTGTCTTTTGTTTCAGGGAAAAGGCAGAAGACATAAACAGTACAAGCAGTACCTTTGCAGCAGTGGTGTTGAATCCCTGACAGAATTTTAGGACGTCATGACAGAGAAGTAAGCTAGCATATATGATGATGTAAAGTATTTTTTTATGATTATGACATTACATGGATTACAACGTGTAATGTTTTCAGCCAAAAAACTAGCTTAATTCCCAAATTGCTTTGACACACTGCAAAAACTGCTTATCTAATAAAAAATTAACCATCTGATATTAAACTTATATCAAGATCAAAAAAGTAGTTGGTATTGTTTTCAGACCTACCTAGCTCTTTCTCGTAAAATCATTTGACTTAATTTAACCCTTGTGCTGCATTACATATTTTACGCTGTTGAGTGCATTAATGACCAAAAATGGTCACATATTAAACATTGCCTAAAATATTATATATTATTATTATTTTCCACTTCTACCATCAGTCCTCATCATAACTACCAAATATTTATTTAATTTCAGGATTTTAACCCTTTAAATACCCGTTTTGGTGGCGATACCATCAATTTGTATAAGAGGAAAAAACACAAAAATTTAATTATTTTCCATATACTAAATGCAAAGTGAAAACCTTGTTTTATGTCAAAATATGTCAAAGATTAGCAGCAACATTATTTTTGGTGCATTTTTATTTTTATGTGCTATGTCAGATTTAAAAAAATAAATAATCACACATAGGGACAAATTTGGTCCTGTTTGAACCCATTAAAATATCCATTTTTGAACCCACTGTCATAATATCATAAAATCATAATTTCTATTCAAATACCCTGTCATTACCAAGCCTTGGGGTAAAATATTTACTTTTTACTGTTTTCCACCAGTTGGTACCATTTATCATATAATTGACATACTGCAAACATCTGTAGTACTGCAAACATTTTCCTGATTTCTACTAGGTGATTATAACCTGTGCCTGTCTCACTACACATCAAAATTTGCTCTAGAAAGAAAGCAAAACTACAAGATCACCATGAACATTAATTTTTATTTTTTCTATAAATAATTTAATTCTATAAACATAAAACATATCAAAACTTCAAAACAAAATGGGGTCATTCTTCAGGTCATTTGCAGGAGCTGCAGAATTGCAATGCATGCTCCTTACAGATGTAAATGCTACATTTTGAGCAGGTGGTGGAGATTTTTTTTTTTTTTTTTTTTGTTAGGGCAGAAACTGCACCCCCTCCTCCTTTTGTCATAGGTGTCTGCAGACCCACTAGCTTTTCTTCATCTTGTCGAGTTTGAAATTGCCGCTTTCTCTTGCTAAATGCACACACACGCCTACACACACATCCTACACCACTGACACACACAGAGAGAGAGAGAGAGAGAGAGAGAGAGAGAGATAGTAGACAGAAAGGGTAAAATATGACCTTCAGGATATTGTGATTTGTCACTCGCCTAAACACCATGTATTATATTTAGGCCCTACACACACACACACTTTTGTCAACGCAGACACACATTGCTCTCAGACATCCACACATACTACCAAAAATGTCCCTAATGCAGCACAAGGGTTAAGAAGAGTTTGACTTCTTATCCTGAAAACAAGTAAATGTGGCTCCCAGTGCGTTGAGAAAATTGTTCTTGATAAGACTCCTTCAAATAAGTCAAAGTCTTCTTCAATAAAGTCAAAATTATTTTTCAAGAGAGCACGGTAAGTGTCTTTATACTAAAAACAATACCAAAATTATGTTTTCATCTTAATATAAGATTAATTACACTTGGTTAGATTTTATTTTCTGCACTGACATGGATGGTGACAATTGTTTTGCTTACAGCTTCCAGCTCACCATGATGCACCACTGCAGCCAACAGCAGGAAAACGGAAGCGAGCTGACAGTAAGGTCAGAACACTGACAATGCATAATTAATTTCTTATAACTCATTCATTCATTCATAACTACGCAAGATTGCGGTGAAAATACAGACCGGAAGTCAAAAGACAACGAGCTCAGCGCTGAAAAGGGGCGTGGCTACATAAGGTCTACCCATGTTTGTACCGGATGTCTGTGTGAAAACTTATGTCCAGTAATAACAAAACAGTCATGGAACAATGTATGATATTCACATAAATCATACACCAAATTGTTCAGGATGGCCAAAAAGTGGGTTTCTGTCTATATGTGTTTGTGTGTGTGTGTAATACAATATGGGGCAGAGTGTAGTACAACAAAATATCTAGTAGTAGTAACCTATAGGTTAGTGGCAATAGTGTGCAGAATAAAAAAAAAAAAAAAAAACATGCAGGTCAGGACACAGGTAATACACATTTGTTCACTATGTTAGTCTATTGATATTTTGTATTTAGAGGAACTGACTCCTACAACGTAACAAACTAGCTCACACATTTTTCAAATTTCAGAGTGGAGCAGTTGGAGCAAGTTGCTTTACTTGTAGTGATTTAATATCCCACTCAATACCAAAATAACACCTGATTCAGTGACTAACTTGCCACACACTTTGTGCCAACTTCAGAATGGATCAGCTGCTGAGGACGATGTAGTTGATATAGGAGAGCACCAGACCATGCAAGAACCAGAGGCTGAGAGACCCAACCCAAATCCGTCACAGGTAAGATTACAATTACTTACAGGCTAGCATTTGCATTATAGATTGCTTTACTTGTAGTGCTTTAATATCCCACTCAATACCTAAAAATAACACCTGATTCAGTGAATAACTTGCCACACACTTTGTGCCAACTTCAGAATGGATCAGCTGCTGAGGACGATGTAGTTGATATAGGAGAGCACCAGACCATGCAAGAACCAGAGGCTGAGAGACCCAACCCAAATCCGTCACAGGTAAGATTACAATTACTTACAGGCTAGCATTTGCATTATAGATTGCTTTACTTGTAGTGCTTTAATATCCCACTCAATACCTAAAAATAACACCTGATTCAGTGACTAACTTGCCACACACTTTGTGCCAACTTCAGAATGGATCAGCTGCTGAGGACGATGTGGTTGGTATAGGAGAGCACCAGACCATGCAAGGACCAGAGGCTGAGAGACCCAACCCAAATCCGTCACAGGTAAGATTACAATTACTTAGCGTTCATCTTTGTGCGTTTAGTTTATCTTTTACAGGATTGATTTGCTATGATGACTTGATGCACACAATCTGAACAACAAATTTCATTCCTCTGCCATAGAATAGAATAGAATAACAAAGACTTTATCTTCATGTCAGGCACTTCAATTTTGCTCAGCAGGCCACAATAAAGCTGAATTGAGATCTCTGGCTGACATAAAACCATGCCCAAAGAGTGCAGCAATTAGGCACAAGATTCTAGAAAATATTGATCATAGTGATGATTAGACGTAATTTTTCAGCATCAGCATTTTACTATATGGTCTGATGTTTGAACTCAAAAAATATTTGAGATACTGTGTTGGACCACCCAAAACTACACACAAGGAATCCCTAAAATATCTGTAAATGTAAGTTCAGTGATGACAACTTATCAAAACCCATCAGAGACTAATACTTAACTAAAAATGGTTAGATGAAGTCATATGCACAAGAGCTCGATCCCAAGGGTTCCCAGAATAATGCATACATTTCATGTGTAATCATATTTAGCAAATAAAATATCACAGATAATTATAATATTTTACTCGTGTTAGATTTTGCTCGGGTAGTAGAGCAAAGTTAATGTGTACTGTGTCATTCATATAGGGCATTTTTTAATTATTAGAAACGTGACAAGATTTGATAAACCTGAATACTTGAGAATGTTTTGTTCATTGTACTGAATGCTTTTTCAATCTCAATGTGTCATTTTGTAGGATGGAAATTGTGGAGATGACCTTTTGTACCCTGGAGCACCAATTACCAAAGGTCAAAGTTTGCTGCTTCTAATGGCTTACGTCCTGAGGCATAACTTCACCGGGATTGCTCTGGACCATCTTTTACGGATTTTTCATGAACTTTTCCCTGCACTGATACCAGCAACCTCGTATCTCTTCCATATATCCTATGGCCAATATGGCGAGTATGTGCCCCATTTCTACTGCCACCAGTGTTCAAATTATATTGGAACAAAAGAATGTGGTTTGACACAGTGTGTTCTGTGTGAGGCAGAATTTGATGTGGATGCTAGTCTAGAAAAGGGTTCATATTTTTTTGGTTATCAGTTTATCTTTGCAAATTAAATAGATTCTGGAAAATCCCAACATCAAAATCCAAAGACATACATCAACTCCAGGTTTAATTTGTGATGTGCAATGTGGAGGGGAGTATAGGAGGCTTAAAGATAGTGGCGAAATAGGTGATGATGACATCAGTCTGATCTGGAACAGTGATGGGATCCCTGTTTTTAAAAGCTCTAGATGCTAAATATGGCCTATTCAGTGCCAAATCATAGAACTACACCCTACAGACAGGAAGAACAACATATGTGTTCCTTGTCTTTGGTTTGGAGAGAGCAAGCCTAATATACAGACTCTCCTATTTCCATTTGTAAAAGAGCTACAGGAACTTCAAAGTAATGGGATCACCTGGGGAGATGGTTGCACTGCAAAGGTGCATGCACTTGTATGTAGTGCAGATTCAGTTGCAAGGCCACTTCTCCAAAATAAGAAGCAGTTTAATGGCATTTATGGCTGTGACTTCTGTTACAACAGAGGTGGAGGCTCCTATCCATATGTTATTCCTGAACCTCGTCTTCGTACAGAAGTTGAGCATTTTGACAATGCCATGAATGCAACACCTCAGCAGCCCATAATGGGAGTGAAAGGCCCAAGTCAACTAATGAAACTAGACAAATTTCAAATGGTGCAAGGCTTTGTTCCAGAATATCAGCATAGTGTGTGCCTTGGAGTTACAAGACAGCTGACTTCTCCCTGGTTAGATTCCACAAACCATCAGCATGGTTGGTACATAGGCACCCAAACTGAGCAGATCGACAAAGTGCTTAAAAAAATTTCACCACCAACTGAGATCACAAGAGTACCACGATCTATGCAAGAAAGGAAGTTCTGGAAGGCGTCTGAGTGGAGGTCGTTTCTTTTGTTTTATGCTTTGCCTGTTTTAAATGGCATCCTCCCCAGAAAATACTGGAATCATCTTTTCCTTTTGGTTTTTGCAGTATATCATCTACTGCAAGAAAGGATCAGAGAGGCCGAGGTGGTGATAGCTGAGCAGGCATTGAAAAAATTTGTCAGGGAGTTTCAGGGGTTATATGGCACAGCTAATGTGTCATTTAATGTGCACCTCATGACACACTTGGCTGCGAGTGTGAGGAACTGGGGACCATTGTGGGCCACGTCCACATTTTCCTTTGAATCTTTTAACGGCACCCTGTTGACATATTTCAATGGCACAACTCATGTCCCTGTCCAAATAATGAAAAGGTACTTTAGGGAGAGGAGTCTCACAAAGAAAGGAGCAACAGTTATGCATAATGCTAATGAGTATGTCAAAGATCTTTTCTATGAACTACAGGGCAGAAAGTGTTCAAGTGACAAATCAGTTCAGATCAGTGCCCATGTCAGAGTTTTTGGTAAATCAGTACAGACAGATGTCTCGGTTTTACACATGCTTGCAATAGATGACCTAATAGGTGTTAGAGTGAAACAAGCCTCCTACTACAACCGTTTCATTGTGAATGGAATACTTTATCACTCTGACACAAACAACCGCCTACAGAAAAGAATCAACTCTGTTGTTGAGTTGCAGAATGGCACATTAGTCAGAATTGTGAATTTGGTCGTTTCTGGTGCAACACACTGTGTTTTGGTCAAGGAGCTTGTTAAGTCTGGAAGGAAGCTGTGCAGATACACAACACTTAATATTGCATCAAGCTTTGTGTATGAAGTGTCTGAGTGCAATATAGTGTATGCCATCCATCCAGAGTCATTGACACGCAAATGTGTCATGGTTGAATCCAGGGAGAAGGTATATGTTATTCCTCTGCCAAACAACATTGAACGAGACTAATGTGGCATCAAGAAAATTGCCGTACTACTGCCAAGAAGTCCAGAGATTCCCTGAGACCTATTGAATTGACATGTAAATACAGTATCTGTACAAATAATGACTGTTCTTTACCTGTTACATAAAGTGACCCTTCTGTCAATCAAGTGTTTGTGCATATACATGATGGTAACAGTGTAGATAAACAAAATTAACTTGTCTTTGCAACATTGTAGCATATGACCCTAGCAGAAATCAGCCTAACAATGTCAATACACTTTCCATTAGTAGGCTACAGTAAATTAATAAATTACTAAATTTCCACTAAAAGTGTTTTTATTTTAGCATATTTCATGACAGTACTTTGATATGCTAATAAAAGTACACTTATATTTTAGTGCACTTTGTTAGTGTACTAAGATTACACTACCAATGAAGTGAAATCAGTGTACACTTTCAAAAATTATACTAACTCTGTATTACAAATAAGCGTACTTACTAAAAGTACACTAAATTACCACTATACATTTTTGTATTTTAACATATTTTATGAAAGTACTCTGATATGCCACTAAAAATACACTTATTTTAGAGTGTACTGTATAAAGTGTACAGAAGTCACACTTCTAATGAAGTGAGATCATAGTACACTTTAAAACAGTATACTTACAATTATTTTCCAAAAAATATACTTCCCATAAGTACACTGAATTGCCACTCTAAGTATGTCACATTTAATACACTTAAAAAAATAAACTTCTATACAATTTAAAATACATTAACAACAAAGTACACTTTCAAAAAGTACATTTAAAAAATAATTTGATTACTGCTAAATTAGTACACTTACTTTTTGGACTCTTAAGTTGAACTTAATTACATCTTTTTTGAAGTATACTTTTTAAAAGTACATATTAAGTACTCTTTAAATAAAGCACAACAAGTAGAAGCATACTTGTTTTATACTTCATGTACTTCATTCATATTTCCAATACACTAAAGTATACTACTTTTTTACCTGGGTAGCCTTCTCAACCAACTTCAGTATTAGGTACACACATAATGGAGCATGGTGATATTATGCCTGTTTATCATTACATTCATCTTTTGCATTAGTAGCAAACATGGGCCAAATAATAACATACAGGTGAAACTCGAAAAATTAGAATATCGTGCAAAAGTTCATTAATTTCAGTAATTCAACTTAAAAGGTGAAACTAATATATTATATAGACTCATTACAAGCAAAGTAAGATATTTCAAGCCTTCATTTGATATAATTTTGATGATTATGGCTTACAGCTTATGAAAACCCCAAATTCAGAATCTCAGAAAATTAGAATATTACATGAAATCAATAAAAAAAAAGGATTTTAAATACAGAAATGTCGGCCCTCTGAAAAGTATAATCATGCATATATACTCAGTACTTGGTTTGGGCCCCTTTTGCATTAATTACTGCCTCAATGCGGCGTGGCATGGATGCTATCAGCCTGTGGCACTGCTGAGGTGTTATGGAAGACCAAGATGCTTCAATAGCGGCCTTCAGCTCTTCTGCATTGTTTGGTCTCATGTCTCTCATCTTTCTCTTGGCAATGCCCCATATATTCTCTATGGGGTTCAGGTCAGGCGAGTTTGCTGGCCAATCAAGCACAGTAATACCATGGTCACTGAACCAGGTTTTGGTACTTTTGGCAGTGTGGGCAGGTGCCAAGTCCTGCTGGAAAATGAAGTCAGCATCTCCATAAAGCTTGTCTGCTGAAGGAAGCATGAAGTGCTCTAAAATGTCCCGGTAGACGGCTGCATTGACTCTGGACTTAATAAAGCACAGTGGACCAACACCAGATGATGACATGGCTCCCCTAATCAACACAGACTGTGGAAACTTCACACTGGACTTCAAGCATCTTGGATTGTGTGCCTCTCCATTCTTCCTCCAGACTCTGGGACCTTGGTTTCCAAATGAGATGCAAAATTTGCTCTCATCAGAAAAGAGGACTTTGGACCACTGAGCAACAGACCAGTTCTTTTTTTCTTTAGCCCAGGTAAGACGTTTGACATTTGAAGCCCATGTCCAGGACCCGTCTGTCTGTGGTGGCTCTTGATGCAGTAACTCCAGCCTCAGTCCACTCCTTGTGAAGCTCCCCCACACATTTGAATGGCCTTTTCCTGACAATCCTCTCCAGGCTACGGTCATCCCTGCTGCTTGTGCACCTTTTTCTTCCACACTTTTCCCTTCCACTTAACTTTCTATTAATATGCTTTGATACAGCTCTTTGAGAACATCCAACTTCTTTTGCAATTACCTTTTGAGGCTTTCCCTCCTTGTGGAGGGTGTCAATGATGGTTTTCTGCACAACTGTCAGGTCAGCAGTCTTCCCCATGATTGTGAATTCAACTGAACCAGACTGAGAGACCATTTAAAGGCTCAGGAACCCTTTGCAGGTGTTTAGCTGATTAGAGTGTGACACTTTGAGCCTACAATACTGAACCTTTTCACAATATTCTAATTTTCTGAGATTCTGAATTTGGGGTTTTCATAAGCTGTAAGCCATAATCATCAAAATTATATCAAATAAAGGCTTGAAATATCTTACTTTGATTGTAATGAGTCTATATAATATATTAGTTTCACCTTTTAAGTTGAATTACTGAAATTAATGAACTTTTGCACGATATTCTAATTTTTCGAGTTTCACCTGTAAGTAGAATGCATATGGCAATCAATATAATGGAAGACATCCAGGGTGCGAACCACCCAAACACATTGAAAAATGTCCCCATATTCCCTGATGTTATCAGCTAATTCTTTATTCAACTTATTCATTTCCTTTCATACCTTCATGAATTCACCATCATCATCATCATCAATGTGACCAGGATGTATGTATAGCATTTGTCACCAAATATTTTACATATTCCTCCTCCATCTTTAGCCAAGAGTTAATCCAAACATTTAATACATCTTGGCTGTCCAACACAGTCTAGATATACTTCAGGGTCACTTGAGGCATCACCTTCTATGTACCTTCGTTTCCGGGTGTTTACCCGTACCTTCACGTACCCGTACCTTCTTAACAGAAACATCTTCCTATAACATTACCATAAAACATAAACCATTATACATTATTTCTAGGAATTGGAATTACACTTGTGACTCCTTGCTGTTGTGTCGATACTGAACGGGCATAGGCAAGCACGAACACCTGCAAAATGCAGAGTGTCAGTAGGAATGTCTTCATGTTGACTGTTCCGGGTCCCTCCTCAGGTCCTTCTAATTCACAGATTCCCGGTTGGGCACTGGCGCTGCATGTTCAGCTCCTCCAGTGCTTTCACCGTTCACCTTGAATCAGTAAGGCCCTCCTCCGGAGCAAGCTTCACGCGGCTTGCGTGGATCCACTGTGGTTGAAGGTCAGTTAGTACCCCCGTTCTGGTCACCGGCAGTACAGTTTGGCCCACTTTGGTTCACCTAACTTCGTTGGTTTCAGACACTTCACCAGAACCTGCTGATTCGGAACAAATGAGTAGGGCTTTCTGCAGGCAGAGGGAGAGAGATATCATCATTTATGCCATTTAATATTTTAATGAGGGAATCCACATATTCTGCATTCACCACCTCCTTGTCACCTGTGGAGAGAAAGCTAGCGCGGCCTTTGACCCCAAGGGGTCGGGAAAGGTTTACCCATTAGTATTTCAAATGGAGAGATTAACAACAGAGGATGGTGACATTCTGAGTCAGCCGAATCTCTGTATTATTTATTTTGCCAAATTTTCACCATTTTATAATTTTACCTCACAGGAAAGCTTCTGTCCGTTTAGAATGGCAGTTCCGAGTGTGGTAATGAGTCGTGCTTCGTAGGCTTGTGTCTGTTGTTCACTTAATTTGAGGCCCAATGTTGTCAGATTCAGATGGATTTACCTATAACAATTTAATGTCATTGTCTTTTACCACAGTGTTGATTGTATCATGGAAAAAGTATCTTCAGCTCGATTCAGATCTGGGCTTACCATAACTTCCCTTGCAGCCCACTTTGCTACCTCATCAACATACTTCGAGTCTGTGTATATATTGATTGATTTAACTTTAGCCAAATGGCATGCTCTGATCAACGCAAACAACTCAGCACCTTGTGCAGATTTATATGGGTGAATAAACTTCAATAATTTGATTCAGAAGTTCTGTTACAGCATAACCAAACCAGTATACAGAATCATGTGGCTTGGAACAGGACCCATCAACGTACCAATGGTCCCCCTCCTCCAGGGCGGATGATGAAACATCCGGCCTGCATAACAATCATGTGTGTCATTTAGAAAATTCACCTTTGAGTTAACAATTTGTGTAATGATAATGTCAGGCCATGTACAGTGGAAGTTGGTTTATTTGTCTGATTTGCAGTAGCCAATAAAATAACTTCATACCCGATCAATGTTGTGCTGTCATGTGGTAATGTTGTGCATGATTGTTCCTACCTGGTGAGAGGTGTGCACAACTAATGGATGTAAGAGTACAATACGTTCTGCATGCTGTACCATCAACGCCGCATCAGTCACTGCTCACAAACATGCAGGGAGGTTTTGGCGACTGCCTCTAAAATTTTGACAAGTACGCCACTGGTCTATATGTTCCGCCATGGGACTGAGCGAGGATCGCTGCTGCTGTGCCTGTTGCCTCGTGCACGTACAGATGAAAGGGTTCATCGTGGTTTGGTAGTAATGTTCATTTCAGCAGTCCATTTGATAGGTTCCTCAGCCCTTGAGAGTGTTGCTTCTCTCAGGATGTTGTCATATAACGAGCAGTTTGGCACCCATGCTCGACAAAATTTCACTAAACCTAATAAGCTTTGCATTTGAGCCTTTGTTTTAGGGTGTTGGAAGGTATTAATCATCTTCACTCTGTCTGTGGAGAGACATAATGTTAGTTTCTGTAGTTCATGACCCAGATTGATAGTTCAGTTTCACCCATTGCATCTTTTCTTTTGATGTCTTGAAGCCAGCTTTCTTTAATACATTGCACACTGTAGTTGAAGCGGCTGTGCATGACTTGATGTCCGCGCCGGAAAGCAGAATGTCGTCAGTATATTGCAATAGACAGGTGGCAGCTTGGTGTCCTTCAAAGTAGCGTGCACTACAGCAGAGAACACAGCAGGCGAGTCTCTAAATTCTGTTACTATTGGCCTCCATATGTGAATGTGAACAGCGGCTGTGTTATTGGCATAACTGACACTGAATTAACACAAATTAATAATAATAACATGAGTGTGGTCTGCTGGAATTTAGTTAATAGTAGTGCACACATCCGGCACCACTGGTGACAATGTCATTAATTTTCAAATCTTGTGTTAATCGCCATGTATTATTAGCTTTCTTCATAGGATTAATTGATGATTTATATGATGAGTGAATGTGTTTCAAAATACCTTGTTACAGGCATTGCTGTATTATTGGGCCAAATAATACCTTACCCTTGTACTGGTATGTTAAAGCTATACTGGTATGTTAAAGAGAGTTTGGCAAAATATGGTCTTACGTCAATAAAGCCCGCCTCATCTTTGTGGGCGGCCCATAGTGCTGGGTCGACGTCGAGCATTTCCTGTTTCGCAGCAGAAGTGTTGTCAGACGTTGAGCTGCAAACTTCTCCGTAATGTCCTGTATACACAGACTAAAAATATACTGAGGGAAACAGCAATTGTAATAAGTTAGAATCAAAAGTAATTTTTCAATTTTATGCATTGGATCACAGACGAGTCAGGCAAAATCATGCATTTTAAACAAGTTTGTGTTATCTGGAGATGTTACGAGTAATTTTGGTGTCATATTACACTTCACAGGAATGCCATTCATTCCCACAGAGTTCAGAGTGCGTCCTGTAATAGAGCCCTCACTATAAAGTGCCTTTGGTGTCCTCATCAGACTCGCTCAGTCATCATGAACATAATGCAAAATAATGAAATTCTGAGGTTTTATTGTAAATGGCCAAACACTTACACACATACAAGTACAATGATAAGTCTCTTGAAATGTGTTTTTCTGATTTTATACCATTTTCTTTGATTGGATGTATGTGATTTTGGCATGTCCCACACGCTACTCAGCTAACTTCAGTAAGTGTAAAAAGTGGTTAAATGACTTTAAATGTAAATACTTTTTGAATGTTCTTTTTGTCCTCATCAAATTATTTAAGTCATTTTGATTATTTATATTTTATTTTCATAATAATCAGTGGTGGACAGTAACGAAGTAAATGTAATTCGTTACTGTACTTAAGTAGCTTTTTTGCGTATCTGTACTTTACTGAAGTATTTAAATTTGGGGAGACTTTTACTTTAACTCCACTACATTTCAAAGTCAAATATCTTACTTTTTACTCTACTACATTTTCAAAATCAGTCGTTCCTTTTTATTTATGAGTGGATAAAAACATAAATGGTCAAACGAGCCACCAATCACAGTACAGCGCACGCGCTTTGTTTTGAACTTGCCTTGGCGGCATCTACTAAGCGCGAACCAGGGGTGCGTTTCCCAAAAGCATCGTTAGTCAACTATGGTCGCAAGTTCCGTCGTTATCATCATAGTTCAATGAGTCGGTGTTTCCCGAAACCATCGTTCCAACGAACATTCGCAAACAGCATCGCAGAGTTGTGTAGTTGGAACGACAGCTCTCGACCTGTGGTTAGAAGCAGAGTTTCTTGCTATTATAACATGTGGGCTTAATACATTATTATCTTGAGACAAATAAGCAAGATGACATTCAGTACAATCAGTATCTTTTATTTAGAAGACATACAAATGTCCTTTATGTCTTTTAGCTTGTCAATAGATTAAAGCACCGTATTTGAAGAGAGCGCATGTGTGAACGTGCTCTAGTGCGTTAGAACGAGCCTATGATTGAATCTGGAAATAAAGCAAATAACTGAGAAAAATATGAGATAGTCCTCAGATGACATGTCCGTTATTTATAGCAAAACATCTAGCATTAATTCGATCACAAACAGATTCATTAAAAGAAGTTTTTACTCCACCACATGTGTGGCATCATTAACCAACGTGGTTGAACAACCAATTTGCGACAATACGGTTTCGGGAAACAGTCGTGACTAGCAAGTTGATTTCTTCAACAGTGCATTGTACTACGGTAGTGGAGCAGCAAGTTACGTCGTTGTACGGGAAACGCACCCCAGAGCCGTTAAATATGAGAGTTGCGAACAGACGGTTGCGACAGTGATCTTGCCGCCGCGCGGTCACGTGATTCGTGTAGCTCTCAATAGTTCCAAACAAATTGCGTTGACAATGATTTTAAGCGGGGCAGAGAGCAGCAGCTATTATTGCAGCAATTATCGGTAAATATTGACACATAATGTACATTGCTTATTATGTTGTCACTAAAATGACTTGCATATAATAGCATTTTTTTTCTGGGGAGTAGCAGAAACACTGCATTAATACGTTTTTGTGTTTAATTTTGGAGGAAATTGGCTGCTCCCATAACATAGAATATATATATATATATATATATATATATATATATATATATATATATATATATATATATATATATCTATATTCTATGTATGTGTGTGTGTGTGTATATATATATACACACACACACACTTTTTAGCATTAACAGACGATTAATCGTCTGTTAATGCTAATATTCTGTAAAGCTGCTTTGAAACGATGTGTGTTGTGAAAGGCGCTATACAAATAAAATTGACTTGACTTGACTTAAGGTCCTGGAGCGGCGGCAGATTGCAGCCAATCACCTTCTCTGCAGACCGGATGACACGCTGCAGTCTTCCCTTGTCCTTGGCAGTAGTAGCAGCGTACCAGATTGTGATGGAGGAAGTGAGGATGGACTCGATGATGGCTGTGTAGAAGTGCACCATCATTGACTTTGGCAGGTTGAATTTCTTTGGCAGGTTGAAGTACATCCTCTGTTGTGCTTTCTTGATGAGGGCGCTGATGTTCAGCTCCCACTTGAGGTCCTGGGAGATGATAGTTCCCAGGAAGCGGAAAGACTCCACAGTGTCAATTGTGGAGTCACAGAGGGTGATGGGGCAGGTGCAGGTGAGGCTGAGTTCTTCCTGAAGTCCACAACCATCTCCACTGTCTTTAGAGCATTGAGCTCTAGGTTGTTTTGGTTGCACCAGGTCACCAGGTGGTCGACCTCCCACCTGTAAGCGGACTCGTCACCATCAGAGATGAGTCCGATGAGGGAGGTGTCGTCCGCAAACTTCAGAAGCTTGACAGACTGGTGACTGGAGGTGCAACTGTTAGTGTACAGGGAGAAGAGCAGAGGAGAAAGAACGCAGCCCTGGGGGGATCCAGTGCTAATGGACTGTGAGTCGGAGACGTGTTTCCCCAGCCTCACATGCTGCTTCCTGTCAGACAGGAAGTCAGTGATCCACCAGCAGGTGGAGTCAGGCACACTTAGCTGGGAGAGCTTCTCCTGGAGCAGAGCCGGGATGATGGTGTTAAAGGCAGAGCTGAAATCAACAAGCAGAATCCTGGCATAGGATCCTGCGGAGTCCAGGTGCTGGAGGATGTAGTGGAGGGCCAAGTTGACTGCATCGTCTACAGACCTGTTGGCTCTGTATGCAAACTGCAGGGGGTCCAGGAGGGGGTTGGTGATGACTTTGAGGTGAGAAAGCACAAGGCGCTCAAAGGACTTCATCACCACAGAGATCAGGGCGACGGGTCTGAAGTCGTTAAGTCCTGTGGTCCTTGACTTCTTGGGAACAGGAATGATAGTTGAAGACTTGAAGCAGGCTGGCACGTGACATGTCTCCAGTGAGGTGTTGAAAATGTCTGTGAACACTGGAGACAGCTGATCAGCGCAGTGCTTCAAGCTGGATGGGGAGACAGCATCCAGTCCAGCAGCTTTCCGGGGGTTCTGTCTCCTGAAGAGTTTGTTGACGTCCCTCTCATGGATGGAAAGAGTCGTCACTGGGGTGGGTGGGGGGGTGGAGGGGGCACCTGTGAGTGTGCGTGTGTGAAATAGGCTTCATGTCAGGACACTGAGTCACACCTCCTTGTGTGTTATTTATTATTGTGTTTTATTGATGAATTTTCCGATCTTCATTGGAGTGCTGTGAATTTAGATATATTGTGATGTGGTATTGGCTCTTACCTAGTGTGCAGTGTTTTAAAAATATGCTGACGTCAGCTTTTTGTTCACTATCTTTGCTGTGAAATTGATTAATAAAATTGTATTTCTTTTTACGGAACAATTTCTCTGTTTGTTCAGTGCGTGAACCTAATTGCCTAATTCTATAGAAGCCTTGGTGGTTACTTACAGTTCACCGGGTTAGACCTTGGGGTGGCATAGTCCATTTATATTTACTGCCGCTGCCACATGTCGTGATGCTGACCCAGAGAGAAGAAAGTACCTTGAGAAAGAGAGGGGGAAATGGAAAAAAGACAGCGAGACTGGAAAGAAGAAGGGTATTAATGAGCTAAGTGAGAGAGAGAAAAGGGCAAAAAGAAATAAATGGAAGGAGGCAAAAAGGCAAGCCAGGGCCAGAGCCAGAGCCAGTGCTTTGCTACAGTCAGAGACACCACCCAACTCTGGACAGATGATGTACAGAGACAATTCATGCCTGTGTAAAAGGGAGGATGGTGTTTTGGACTGCACCTGCTTTAATCTTCAGGAGGTCACTCTCACTGATGTTCCACTTTCATCTGATAAGGCCAAAGCATGTGGAAATGAGACCAGAAACGATCGAGTCAAAGCACATCGGAGAGTGGTGCGTTGTCAATTATGACAATGAAGGCTACCCAGGTGTCATCATGGATGTGGAAGGGCACAGTGTGAAAATTAAGTGTATGCACCGTAATGGCACCAACAAGTTCTTTTGGCCAGGTCCCAGGGAGGACATCAATTGGTACCATGATTTGCAGATACTTTGCCTAATGCCAGAACCACAAGCTCCGAACAAGCGCTCTCTATAGATTGATCCGTCTGTTTGGAAGTATGTGGAAGATCAATTAGAGTGATGCAGAAAATAAATTTCTGAAATCCTTCTTTATAATGCTTAAGGGTTTCTTGTTGTTCCTGTTGTTTCTTTAATGTTCCTGTTCTCTTCTAGTTCACCCATTAAAGCATTTGTCCACCCTGTCATGCCAGGTTCCACCCTGTCATCTTGTTGTCCACCCTGTCATGTTCAACTTTTATGAAAATAAACAAATTATTTTAACAAGTTAACAAAACCTTGTGTGTGATTTATTAATAAACAAATGAGGCCCAGTTAGTATTGTTTTAAAGTTTGACTGAATATCTTTGTTGTTAGATTTTATTTAGAAAAGAATGTGCAACTATCGCGTATTTTATTGGGCAAAACATATTTAAGCAGTAACTTCATTATTATCAAAAGACTTACCATTAACTAAAATGTTATGTTGGGAAAGGGACACATTATCTTTCTGCAGATCTACATTTTATAATCACTATGCAATGAAAATGTATTTATTCTACTTTGAATTTGTCCATGACAGGGTGGACATATTTTATGGTTTGCTTGTATATTGTCAGCTTGCAGTTAATTTATAAAAAGTGCTGGAGCTTGACCAATATGCATTTCTAACAGCCTAAAATACAAAACATATAAAGTTAAATGGAAAATCTCAGATTTTTTTGTGGAAATTGTGAAGTCTCAAAGGCACTTTATGGTGATTTTGACCCAGCAATGCGCTGTAAATGATCTTTTAGATGCGCCAGTTTCGATGATAAAGGTATGCGGTTTTATATAGTAATTCTTTGCATATAGCCAGCATCTCTGGCAATGTTATTGAAACGATTTTATATCCTTTTGGGCACTTGATTAAAGAAATGCAGCTGTTGTATCTTTGCTCGTATTTTTCTTTGAATCTGAATGGAATACGTCCGCGGCTGCAGCAAATGAGTTACCCTTTAAATTGTGTTAAATCGGGATACAACTGTGCGCATGGTGTCTTTGGTAAGCTAGGGGTTAAAGCTTTGTTCACTATAATATCATAATTAGGCGGCTTGTTTTGAAACAGAGACCGTTGCGTGCATTTGATTAGTCTCTTTTTGTTCAGGACCTATGTCCCAGAATAGTTTTATTTTCTTCCACTCATCGTATGATTCTATATATACTATTACTATATATTTATAATCTCACTGAGGGTCCGTTCACCCTTTTTTAACCATAGATTTTGGATTTACTCCTGAATTGATCTAACTACATTTTTTCTTTTCTTTTTTTCCTCTTTTTTTCCTTTCTCTGACCACCCAGCCAAATTGCTGATGGCTCAGTATTATAATCTTATTTATTGCAAAACATCCATTATTTTGGAGTTTACTTCGATAACGGGCGGCTTATTTCCTGTCCCACAATGTCACCCTTTTAATAATAATATTAATAATAATAATACAAACAATTTCCCGATCGACACGGTTCCTGCAGATCAATAATGCAGATCAAATTTGTTCCGTCTTTTCCTTAGGACATTTCCCGTCCTCTTCTTAGTCATACAGAATAACGATATCCTTAAAACTACTGCTGCGGTTGTGGGGTTTTCCCTATATTATAATAGAGCAAAACCCTCCTTCCTATTTCATAATAGGGCAAATTAGTCTCTCAGAAGAGGCCCCCGAGCAGAGTTATTAACGGAGTTAATATCGAGCCAAATTAAACGAAGTTTTATTCAATCTCTCATCAGACAGGAATACCTGATACTTAAAATCAGTCTTACCTGTCTGGAGAAATCCCGACGAGCCCCCAAACTGTTAGATAATTTTGTCATCCAATGTATTTAATTTATTTGTTGATCTGCAATCCCCGTCTCGATACGGCTCAGCTGAGGGAAGAACTGACAGACACAAATGGTATCAAATCCTTTCTTCAACGTTTATTGTTCCAGCATTCTGCTATATGGTCCAGAAAACCACATTCCTTTGGACCCCTACCAATGAAATAGTTCTTTACCTTATATGGGGGTGACATACATGTTTGAGCTACGTGCGAAACGTGAGAGACAAAAACACATTCCTTAGAACATCTTTAGAGCAGGGAGCAGCTGTAGCACCCAACAAAGAAGTTTGAAAGAGGCCTTCATTATTCCACATTACATCACCAGAGAAGTTGTTGAGAAGCATTATTTATTCCACAGTATGCCTTATACAATCCAAGATTTTACATTGGTTCTATTGGACCCCCTCTAAATTGTATAGGCTTGGCATTAAAAACACACCCACCTGCTGGTGATGCCAATCAGAGGACGGAGATACAACAGTTTTGATTAAAGGTGCAGAGTCTGGTGTGCGATTTGTTAGACATTCAGGTATCATTTTGCCCCAGACTCTATCTTAGGTGATGGAGCGGTCACTGACATTGAAAATAGACACATAAAGATCTGGGTCTTAATGAGTGTCACGATTGCCAGGAAGATCATTTTGAGGGGTTGGAGGTTGGCTGGAGTGCCCTCTTTTCATGAGTGGTGCTTGGAGATGGGAAGAGTGGCGTCCTTTGAGGAAGTAGTATTCAGAGGAATGGGGAGGTATAAAGTGTTCATGAAGAAATGAGGCAGATATTTGACATTTGTAGATGTGTGATCATTATTGTTGTGTTTTTTATTTGTTTATATCTCTATTTATTTATTTTTTTGTGTATTTGTGTGTTTCTATGTCATTTGGGACCATTGTTATGTTGTTGGGTTTAGGGTGGGATTGGGAGGGGTAACAGTTGGGGTTAAGTTTAATTCTTTGTATATATGTTTTGTTTTATGAGGTACATATATTTGAATCAATAAAAATTGTTAATTGAAAAAAGATACCTCAAATTGTGTGGCTTGCTGAGTGGAGATGTGATTTTACTTATTTTAGTGACTGGACTTGATTTTCACCTGTCAGACAATAAAACAGGACAAAACATTGACAGGGACCCAAATATCATAAGAGACTTGGATGAAACTGGGTCAGTAAACAACAAAAACTCCTTAGCAACACCCTAGAAACTACCTAGAAACCTAGCAATCAATGTAATAAAAAACACTCAGAACACTTTGTCAACAACATAGCAACACAAATCAAACACCCAAAACAGCCTAGCATGGTGGCAGTAAGCTTTGCGTGGGCAAACATTTTATGTTTTGTTGAAAACTGAGAAAATGTTAAATAATAACAATAATAAAATAAAACTAGAAAAAAATTTGTCAAGACAAACGTTAAGTTGGCTTGTGAAAGTTTGGACCAGAAAGTTTGAAGAAGTTTAAAGTAGTTTATAGTTTAAAGTAGTTTGAAGTTTAAAGTAGTTTGAAGTTTAAAGTAGTTTATAGTTTAAATTAGTTTAAAGTTTAAATTAGATTGTAGTTTACATTTGTTTAAAGTAGTTTGTTGTTTAAAGTAGTTTAACATTTGACTTAGTTGCTAGATAGATAGATAGATAGATAGATAGATAGATAGATACAGAGATAGACACTCAGATAGATAGATAGATAGACAGATAAATATTTACCCTCAGATAGATAGATAGATAGATATAGATAGATAGATATATAGATAGAGAGAGAGAGAGATATTGATTTACCCTCAGATAGATAGATAGCTATTGACTCTCAGATAGATAGATAGATAGACAAACAGATAGATGCTAACATGTTTAGCATGATGCTAGCACATTTTTAGCATCTTTTAGCACTTCGCTAGGCTAAATCCTCTGAGGGAGAGAGAGAGAGGTAGAGATGCAGGGCTGACAGGCCCTTTTTGTCTGTGTGTGTGAAAATGTCAGTTGGGATTTAAATTTCTGAACATTCCGCAATGTTAAGTCAATGGGAGTTTTTTCCGAGTTTGATCGTCATTTTTAGGAAAACCGTAAGTCCGTTCAGTTAGAAAAGATATAGCAACTCGAGTCAGAACAGTTTGAGTGTCTCAGCCGAGTTTGGAGTATGTGGAGTTAAAGCTCTAGGAAGAGTTAGATATAGAAATTTCAGAGCAAGAATAATAATAATAACTAGATAGGTACATTTCCAGAAGAAAATGTGAGTGGTGCATGCCGTGGCAAAACTCGTCAAACAGCATGTTATAACTTGAAAAGAACAAAAATTATGGTCATAAATAAATCAACCCAGAAGTCTGTAAATAAATCAACCCAGAAGTCTGTACGATTTTCTGGTGCAGAAATATGTGATTTGTTACTCGGTTGCTAGGGTAACCCCATCTGGTTGCTAGGCAGTTACCATAGTGATACTAATCAAGTCTCCTTGCCGTCCTGATTGAAATAAGTGAACCCAGAAATCTGTACTATTTTCTGGGGCAGAGATATGTGATTTGTTACTCGGTTGCTAGGGTAACCCCATCTGGTTGCTAAGCAGTTACCATAGTGATACTAATCAAGTGTCCTTGCCATCCTGATTGAAATAAGTCAACTCGGAAGTCTCTACGTTTTTCTGATGCAGAGATATGTGATTTGTTATTCGGTTGCTAGGGTAACCCCATCTGGTTGCTAGGCAGTTACCATAGTGATACTAATCAAGTGTCCTTGACATCCTGATTGAAATAAATCAACCCAGAAGTCTGTCTGATTTTCTGGTGCAGAGATATGTGATTTGTTACTCGGTTGCTAGGGTAACCCCATCTGGTTGCTAGGCAGTTACCATAGTGATACTAATCAAGTGTCCTTGCAATCATGATTGAAATAAGTCAACCCGGAAGTCTCTACGTTTTTGTGATGCAGAGATATGTGATTTGTTACTCGGTTGCTAGGGTAACCTCATCTGGTTGCTAGGCAGTTACCATAGTGATACTAATGAAGTGTCCTTGCCATCCTGAGTGAAATAAGTCAACCCGGAAGTCTCGACTATTTTCTGGTGCAGAGATATGTGATTTGTGACTCGGTTGCTAGGGTAACACCATCTGGTTGCTAGGCAGTTACCATAGTGATACTAATGAAGTCTCCTTGCCATCCTGATTGAAATAAGTCAACCGGGAAGTCTCAACGTTTTTCTGATGCAGAGATATGTGATTTGTTACTCTGTTGCTAGGGTAACACCATCTGGTTGCTAGGCAGTTACCATAGTGATACTAATCAAATGTGACCGATCACGGAAAGTAGGGACACAAGTCGGTTTTGGGGCATTTTGAGTTATTCACATATTTCTGAAAGTGTAGTCTCCAAGCTTTCCAACGATTTGTAACACATGGAAATCTGACAATATTTGGAGAAGTTGTGGCCATTTGAAGGTGGGCACTCAAAAAAGCTAAAAGGGTAGAAAACGGCCTCAAAAGATTGTGCAGTTCTCACCTCTCTCTGCTGCTGGGAGTGACAATAGGGCTCATTTACATCTCATTTAGATAAGCCATACCCCTGTAAAGCTCCCCCTGTAAAGCACAGGGGGAGCAAAAGGTCAGGAAAATGTGCCATCAAAGAAAAAAAAAGTTTGCAAACAGGTAATAAATAAATGTCTCTTAGCATCTACCGATAAAACTGTATAGGCAACTCTTATGTACACTGAGTGCTTTTCATACAAGAATGTAAAACTAAATTCAGGTGGTTGGTTGATAAAGTGACATTCCACTTTCATCGTCGCTCAGATCGTCTTCAGAATCAGTGAGCAGCTTGTTCATAAGCATCCGGCTTGTCGAAGAAGTACTTCAAAACATTTTCGTTGTAACGACCACGGTTCAGCTCGTCTGCGACATTCTTTGCGGCGTCCATCTTCATTGAATTTTGATATCAGATAGAGCCGGCTAGAGCGCTGCATAATAAGTAGCCACGCTGTTGGGCGGGGGCAAAAGCACGGCGGCTATTCAGTACTGGAAATACACACAGACAATGATACGCCCCTACTGCATGCTAGAATCTCCGAAAAACAAGCCGATTTCAACCTCAAAATGTACGCTTTTAAATATACCAATACTGTTATCTCAAACATGGAGAGGCTTCTTCATGATCTCAACTAACAGATTCTGCAAAAAAGCGGAAATCACCAATTTTGGAAAAAAACACTTGTTTCTCATTTTGCTCACAAGTTGTGCTGCCGACTTGTGTCACTGGTTTCCGTGACGGGTCACAAATGTCCTTGCCATCCTGTTTGAAATAAGTCAACCCGGAAGTCTCTACGTTTTTCTGATGCAGAGATATGTGATTTGTTACTTGGTTGCTAGGGTAACCCCATCTGGTTGCTAGGCAGTTACCATAGTGATACTAATCAAGTGTCCTTGCCATCCTGAGTGAAATAAGTCAACCCGGAAGTCTCTACGTTTTTCTGATGCAGAGATATGTGATTTGTTACTTGGTTGCTAGGGTAACCCCATCTGGTTGCTAGGCAGTTACCATAGTGATACTAATCAAGTGTCCTTGCCATCCTGATTGAAATAAATCAACCCAGAAGTCTCTCTGATTTTCTGGTGCAGAGATATGTGATTTGTTACTCGGTTGCTAGGGTAACCCCATCTGGTTGCTAGGCAGTTACCATAGTGATACTAATCAAGTGTCCTTGCCATCATGATTGAAATAAGTCAACCCGGAAGTCTCTACGTTTTTCTGATGCAGAGATATGTGATTTGTAAACTCGGTTGCTAGGGTAACCTCATCTGGTTGCTAGACAGTTACCATAGTGATACTAATGAAGTGTCCTTGCCATCCTGAGTGAAATAAGTCAACCCTGAAGTCTCGACTATTTTCTGGTGCAGAGATATGTGATTTGTTACTCGGTTGCTAGGGTAACCCCATCTGGTTGCTAGGCAGTTACCATAGTGATACTAATGAAGTCTCCTTGCCATCCTGATTGAAATAAGTCAACCCGGAAGTCTCTACGTTTTTCTGATGCAGAGATATGTGATTTGTTACTCTGTTGCTAGGGTAACCCCATCTGGTTGCTAAGCAGTTACCATAGTGATACTAATCAAGTATCCTTGCCATCCTGATTGAAATAAGTGAACTCGGAAGTCTCTACGTTTTTCTGATGCAGAGATATGTGATTTGTTACTCGGTTGCTAGGGTAACCCCATCTGGTTGCTAGGCAGTTACCATAGAAGTCTCCTTGCCATCCTGATTGAAATAAGTCAACCCGGAAGTCTCTACGTTTTTCTGATGCAGAGATATGTGATTTGTTACTCTGTTGCTAGGGTAACACCATCTGGTTGCTAGGCAGTTACCATAGTGATACTAATCAAATGTCCTTACCATCCTGATTGAAATAAGTCAACCCGAAAGTCTCTACGTTTTTCTGATGCAGAGATATGTGATTTGTTACTTGGTTGCTAGGGTAACCCCATCTGGTTGCTAGGCAGTTACCATAGTGATACTAATCAAGTGTCCTCGACATCCTGATTGAAATAAATGAACCCAGAAGTCTCTCTGATTTTCTGGTGCAGAGATATGTGATGTTACTCGGTTGCTAGGGTAACCCCATCTGGTTGCTAGGCAGTTACCATAGTGATACTAATGAAGTCTCCTTGCCATGCTGATTGAAATAAGTCAACCGGGAAGTCTCTACGTTTTTCTGATGCAGAGATATGTGATTTGTTACTCTGTTGCTAGGGTAACACCATCTGGTTGCTAGGCAGTTACCATAGTGATACTAATCAAATGTCCTTGCCATCCTGATTGAAATAAGTCAACCCGAAGTCTCTACGTTTTTGGATGCAGAGATATGTGATTTGTTACTTGGTTGCTAGGGTAACCCCATCTGGTTGCTAGGCAGTTACCATAGTGATACTATTGAAGTCTCCTTGCCATCCTGATTGAAATAAGTCAACCCGGAAGTCTCTACATTTTTCTGATGCAGAGATATGTGATTTGTTACTCTGTTGCTAGGGTAACACCATCTGGTTGCTAGGCAGTTACCATAGTGATACTAATCAAGTGACCTTGCCATCATGATTGAAATAAGTCAACCTGGAAGTCTCTACGTTTTTCTGATGCAGAGATATGTGATTTGTTACTCGGTTGCTAGGGTAACCTCATCTGGTTGCTAGGAAGTTACCATAGTGATACTAATGAAGTGTCCTTGCCATCCTGAGTGAAATAAGTCAACCCGGAAGTCTCGACTATTTTCTGGTGCAGAGATATGTGATTTGTTACTCAGTTGCTAGGGTAACCCCATATGGTTGCTAGGCAGTTACCATAGTGATACTAATGAAGTCTCCTTGCCATCCTGATTGAAATAAGTCAACCCGGAAGTCTCTACGTTTTTCTGATGCAGAGATATGTGATTTGTTACTCTGTTGCTAGGGTAACACCATCTGGTTGCTAGGCAGTTACCATAGTGATACCAATCAAATGTCCTTGCCATCCTGATTGAAATAAGTCAACCCGGAAGTCTCTACGTTTTTCTGATGCAGAGATATGTGATTTGTTACTTGGTTGCTAGGGTAACCCCATCTGGTTGCTAGGCAGTTACCATAGTGATACTAATGAAGTCTCCTTGCCATCCTGAGTGAAATAAATCAACCCGGAAGTCTCTCTGATTTTGTGGTGCAGAGATATGTGATTTGTTACTCTGTTGCTAGGGTAACACCATCTGGTTGCTAGGCAGTTACCATAGTGATACTAATCAAATGTCCTTGCCATCCTGATTGAAATAAGTCAACCCGGAAGTCTCTACGTTTTTCTGATGCAGAGATATGTGATTTGTTACTTGGTTGCTAGGGTAACCCCATCTGGTTGCTAGGCAGTTACCATAGTGATACTAATCAAGTGTCCTTGACATCCTGATTGAAATAAATCAACCCAGAAGTCTCTCTGATTTTCTGGTGCAGAGATATGTGATTTGTTACTCGGTTGCTGGGGTAAACCCATCTGGTTGCTAGGCAGTTACCATAGTGATACCAATCAAATGTCCTTGCCATCCTGATTGAAATAAGTCAACCCGGAAGTCTCTACGTTTTTCTGATGCAGAGATATGTGATTTGTTACTTGGTTGCTAGGGTAACCCCATCTGGTTGCTAGGCAGTTACCATAGTGATACTAATGAAGTTTCCTTGCCATCCTGAGTGAAATAAATCAACCCGGAAGTCTCTCTGATTTTGTGGTGCAGAGATATGTGATTTGTTACTCTGTTGCTAGGGTAACACCATCTGGTTGCTAGGCAGTTACCATAGTGATACTAATCAAATGTCCTTGCCATCCTGATTGAAATAAGTCAACCCGAAGTCTCTACGTTTTCTGATGCAGAGATATGTGATTTGTTACTTGGTTGCTAGGGTAACCCCATCTGGTTGCTAGGCAGTTACCATAGTGATACTAATCAAGTGTCCTTGACATCCTGATTGAAATAAATCAACCCAGAAGTCTCTCTGATTTTCTGGTGCAGAGATATGTGATTTGTTACTCGGTTGCTGGGGTAACCCCATCTGGTTGCTAGGCAGTTACCATAGTGATACTAATGAAGTCTCCTTGCCATGCTGATTGAAATAAGTCAACCGGGAAGTCTCTACGTTTTTCTGATGCAGAGATATGTGATTTGTTACTCTGTTGCTAGGGTAACACCATCTGGTTGCTAGGCAGTTACCATAGTGATACTAATCAAATGTCCTTGCCATCCTGATTGAAATAAGTCAACCCGGAAGTCTCTACGTTTTTCGGATGCAGAGATATGTGATTTGTTACTTGGTTGCTAGGGTAACCCCATCTGGTTGCTAGGCAGTTACCATAGTGATACTATTGAAGTCTCCTTGCCATCCTGATTGAAATAAGTCAACCCGGAAGTCTCTACGTTTTTCTGATGCAGAGATATGTGATTTGTTACTCTGTTGCTAGGGTAACACCATCTGGTTGCTAGGCAGTTACCATAGTGATACTAATCAAGTGTCCTTGCCATCATGATTGAAATAAGTCAACCTGGAAGTCTCTACGTTTTCTGATGCAGAGATATGTGATTTGTTACTCGGTTGCTAGGGTAACCTCATCTGGTTGCTAGGCAGTTACCATAGTGATACTAATGAAGTGTCCTTGCCATCCTGAGTGAAATAAGTCAACCCGAAGTCTCGACTATTTTCTGGTGCAGAGTTTTGTGATTTGTTACTCAGTTGCTAGGGTAACCCCATATGGTTGCTAGGCAGTTACCATAGTGATACTAATGAAGTCTCCTTGCCATCCTGATTGAAATTATTCAACCCGGAAGTCTCTACGTTTTTCTGATGCAGAGATATGTGATTTGTTACTCTGTTGCTAGGGTAACACCATCTGGTTGCTAGGCAGTTACCATAGTGATACCAATCAAATGTCCTTGCCATCCTGATTGAAATAAGTCAACCCGGAAGTCTCTACGTTTTTCTGATGCAGAGATATGTGATTTGTTACTTGGTTGCTAGGGTAACCCCATCTGGTTGCTAGGCAGTTACCATAGTGATACTAATCAAGTCTCCTTGCCATCCTGAGTGAAATAAATCAACCCGGAAGTCTCTCTGATTTTGTGGTGCAGAGATATGTGATTTGTTACTCTGTTGCTAGGGTAACACCATCTGGTTGCTAGGCAGTTACCATAGTGATACTAATCAAATGTCCTTGCCATCCTGATTGAAATAAGTCAACCCGGAAGTCTCTACGTTTTTCTGATGCAGAGATATGTGATTTGTTACTTGGTTGCTAGGGTAACCCCATCTGGTTGCTAGGCAGTTACCATAGTGATACTAATCAAGTGTCCTTGACATCCTGATTGAAATAAATCAACCCAGAAGTCTCTCTGATTTTCTGGTGCAGAGATATGTGATTTGTTACTCGGTTGCTGGGGTAACCCCATCTGGTTGCTAGGCAGTTACCATAGTGATACTAATGAAGTCTCCTTGCCATGCTGATTGAAATAAGTCAACCGGGGAGTCTCTACGTTTTTCTGATGCAGAGATATGTGATTTGTTACTCTGTTGCTAGGGTAACACCATCTGGTTGCTAGGCAGTTACCATAGTGATACTAATCAAATGTCCTTGCCATCCTGATTGAAATAAGTCAACCCGGAAGTCTCTACGTTTTCGGATGCAGAGATATGTGATTTGTTACTTGGTTGCTAGGGTAACCCCATCTGGTTGCTAGGCAGTTACCATAGTGATACTATTGAAGTCTCCTTGCCATCCTGATTGAAATAAGTCAACCCGGAAGTCTCTACGTTTTTCTGATGCAGAGATATGTGATTTGTTACTCTGTTGCTAGGGTAACACCATCTGGTTGCTAGGCAGTTACCATAGTGATACTAATCAAGTGTCCTTGCCATCATGATTGAAATAAGTCAACCTGGAAGTCTCTACGTTTTTCTGATGCAGAGATATGTGATTTGTTACTCGGTTGCTAGGGTAACCTCATCTGGTTGCTAGGCAGTTACCATAGTGATACTAATGAAGTGTCCTTGCCATCCTGAGTGAAATAAGTCAACCCGGAAGTCTCGACTATTTTCTGGTGCAGAGTTTTGTGATTTGTTACTCAGTTGCTAGGGTAACCCCATATGGTTGCTAGGCAGTTACCATAGTGATACTAATGAAGTCTCCTTGCCATCCTGATTGAAATAAGTCAACCCGGAAGTCTCTACGTTTTTCTGATGCAGAGATATGTGATTTGTTACTCTGTTGCTAGGGTAACACCATCTGGTTGCTAGGCAGTTACCATAGTGATACCAATCAAATGTCCTTGCCATCCTGATTGAAATAAGTCAACCCGGAAGTCTCTACGTTTTTCTGATGCAGAGATATGTGATTTGTTACTTGGTTGCTAGGGTAACCCCATCTGGTTGCTAGGCAGTTACCATAGTGATACTAATCAAGTCTCCTTGCCATCCTGAGTGAAATAAATCAACCCGGAAGTCTCTCTGATTTTGTGGTGCAGAGATATAGTTATTGCTAAACGGTTGCTAGGGTACTCTGTTTAGTTGCTAGGGAGTGGCTTGGCAGCTGCCAATCATGAAACTCCAAAGGCTGCTTGTCAGTATGAATGATATAAACCAACTCCCATGCCTCTGTGACATTCAGAATGGAAGATATCCCTCTATGGATTTTGGTTGCTAAGGTGCTCGACAATGGTTGCTAGGGAGGGGCTAGAAAGTGTTGAGGTGATTCATGATTGGCTGTTTGCTGCCCCGAGTCAAACGAGACCACCCTTGTGTTTTTATGACACTTCTATCCGGAGATATCCCTTTGAAGTCTTTCATTAGAAGTCTATGGGACTTGTTGCTAAGGTGCTCTAAATTGTTGCTAGGGCGTGGCTTGATAGATTCAAAATGATCCTGAGAGACTGATTGGTGGTCTGAGTAAAATGAGCCCGCCCCCTTGTCTCTATGACACTGTGATCCAGAGCTATGTTCAATACAAAGTCCCTATGCAATTTCATTTCATGGGCCGTCCTACACCATTGTAAGTCAATTGGGGCAACTTTGGGCAGCTCCTGCCCCCAGGGGTGCAACTTTTACCCCATATTGAGGTATGCTCTTACAGAGCCTGCCAGCCTCTTCAAATGTGGCAAATCACACGTTTCTGCAAAATCCTCGCTTGGAGCTGTGATGCGTCAAAGTTTGTCACAATGTTAAGTCTATGGGATTTTTCAGCGCTTTTTTGCCCCTGGGGCAAATACCGTACCCGATAAGCTTATAAAAGTCATAGCACACGTGTCCTCAATAGGCCGTTCGATTTGACACCTCATTCGTGGGTCTACGCCAAACGGTGCGGGACGAGAGTTAGGTGCTGAAGTTTTGTATGAGAGATATAATAATAAGAACTAGATAGGTACATTTCCTGAAGAAAATGTGAGTGGTGCTTGCCGTGGCAAAACTCGATCAAATAGCCTGCTTGAAAAGAACAGAAATTGTGGTCATAAATAAATCAACCCAGAAGTCTGTATAATGTTCTGGTGCAGAAATATGTGATTTGTTAGTAGGTTGCTAGGGTAACCCCATGTGGTTGCTAGGCAGTTACCATAGTGATACTAATCAAGTGTCCTTGCCATCCTGATTGAAATAAGTCAAACCGGAAGTCTGTATGTTTTTGTGATGCAGAGATATGTGATTTGTTACTCGGTTGCTAGGGTAAGCCCATCTGGTTGCTAGGCAGTTACCATAGTGATACTAATCAAGTCTCCTGGCCATCCTGATTAAAATAAATAAACCCAGAATTCTCTTCAATTTTCTGGTGCAGAGATATGTGATTTGTTACTCGGTTGCTAGGGTAACCCCTCCTTGTTGCTAGGCAGTTACCATAGTGATCATAATCAAGTGTCTTTGCCATCCTGATTGAAATAAACCAACCCAGAAGTATCTACGTTTTTCTGATGCAGAGATATGTGATTTGTTACTTGGTTGCTAGGGTAACCCCATATGGTTGCTAGGCAGTTACCATAGTGATACTAATGAAGTGTCCTTGCCATCCTGAGTAAAATAAGTCAACCCGGAAGTCTCTACTGTTTTGTAGTGCAGAGATATGTGATTTGTTACTCGGTTGCTAGGGTAACCCCATCTGGTTGCTAGGCAGTTACCATAGTGATAGTAATCAGGTGTCCTTGCCATCCTGAGTGAAATAAACCAACCCAGAAGTCTGTACGCTTTTCTGATGCAGAGATATGTGATTTGTTACTTGGTTGCTAGGGTAACCCCATATGGTTGCTAGGCAGTTACCATAGTGATAGTAATGAAGTCTCCTTGCCATCCTGAGTGAAATATGTCAACCCGAAATCTCTACAAATTTCTGGTGGAAAGATATGTGATTTGTTACTCGGTTGCTAGGTTAACCCCATCTGGTTTCTAGGCAGTTACCATAGTGATACTAATCAAGTCTCCTGGCCATCCTGATTAAAATAAATCAACCCAGAATTCTCTTCAATTTTCTGGTGCAGAGATATGTGATTTGTTACTCGGTTGCTAGGGTAACCCCTCCTTGTTGCTAGGCAGTTACCATAGTGATCATAATCAAGTGTCTTTGCCATCCTGATTGAAATAAACCAACCCAGAAGTATCTACGTTTTTCTGATGCAGAGATATGTGATTTGTTACTTGGTTGCTAGGGTAACCCCATATGGTTGCTAGGCAGTTACCATAGTGATACTAATGAAGTCTCCTTGCCATCCTGAGTAAAATAAGTCAACCCGGAAGTCTCTACTGTTTTCTAGTGCAGAGATATGTGATTTGTTACTCGGTTGCTAGGGTAACCCCATCTGGTTGCTAGGCAGTTACCATAGTGATAGTAATCAAGTGTCCTTGCCATCCTGAGTGAAATAAATCAACCCAGAGGTCTGTGATATTTTCTGGTGCAGAGATATGTGATTTGTTACTTGGTTGCTAGGGTAACCCCATCTGGTTGCTAGGCAGTTACCATAGTGATAGTAATAAAGTGTCCTTGCCATCCTGAATGAAATAAATCAACCCAGAGGTCTGTACTATTTTGTGGTGCAGAGATATGTGATTTGTTACTCGGTTGCTAGGGTAACCCCATCTGGTTGCTAGGCAGTTACCATAGTGATACTAATCAAGTGTCCTTGCCAGCCTGATTGAAATAAGTCAACCCGGAAGTCTCTATGTTTTTGTGATGCAGAGATATGTGATTTGTTACTCGGTTGCTAGGGTAAGCCCATCTGGTTGCTAGGCAGTTACCATAGTGATACTAATGAAGTGTCCTTTCCATCCTGATTGAAATAAGTCAACCCGGAAGTCTCTACGTTTTCTGATGCAGAGATATGTGATTTGTTACTCGGTTGCTAGGGTAACCCCATCTGGTTGCTAGGCAGTTACCATAGTGATACTAATCAAGTCTCCTTGCCATCCTGATTGAAATAAATCAACCCAGAAGTCTCTCTGATTTTCTGGTGCAGAGATATAGTTACTGCTAAACGGTTGCTAGGGTACTCTGTTTAGTTGCTAGGGAGTGGCTTGGCAGCTGCCAATCATGAATCTCCAAAGGCTGCTTGTCAGTATGAATGATATAAACCAACTCCCATGCCTCTGTGACATTCAGAATGGAAGATATCCCTCTATGGATTTTGGTTGTTAAGGTGCTTTCGACAATGGTTGCTAGGGAGGGGCTAGGAAGTGTTGATTTGATGCATGATTGGCTGTTTGCTGTCCCGAGTCAAACGAGACCACCCTTGTGTTTCTATGACACTTCTATCCGGAGATATCCCTTTGATATGTTTCAATAGAAGTCTATGGGACTTGTTGCTAAGGTGCTCTTAATGGTTGCTAGGGCGTGGCTTGATAGCTTCACAATGATCCTGAGAGACTGATTGGTCGTCTGAGTAAAATGAGCCCACCCCCTCGTCTCTATGACACTGTGATCCAGAGCTATGTTCAATACAAATCCCTATGCCTTTTCATTTCATGGGCCGTCCTACACCATTATAAGTCAATTGGGGCATTTTTGGGCAGCTCCTGCCCCCCAGGGGTGCAACTTTTACCCCATATTGAGGTATGCTCTTACAGAGCCTGCCAGCCTCTTCAAATGTGGCAAATCACACGTTTCTACGAAATCCTCGCTTGGAGCTGTGACGCGTCAAAGTTTGTCTCAATGTTAAGTCTATGTGATTTTTTGGCCGCTTTTTTGCCCCTGGGGCAAATACCGTACCCCCGATCGCTTATAAAAGTCATAGCACACGTGTCCTCAATAGGCCGTTCGATTTGACACCTCATTCGTGGGTCTACGCCAAACGGTGCGGGACGAGTTAGGTGCCGAAGTTTTGTTAAGAGATATAAAAATAAAAACTAGAATGTACATTTCCTGAAGAAAATGTGAGTGGTGCTTGCCGTGGCAAAACTCGTCAAATAGCATTTTATAACTGCTGAGATATGTGTTTTTTTACTCGGTTGCTAGGGTACCCCCATCTGGTTGCTAGGCAGTTACCATAGTGATATTTGTCAAGTGTCCTTGCTATCCTGAGTAAAATCAGTCAACCAGGAAGTCTCTACGATGTTCTGTTCCAGAGATATGTGATTTGTTACTTGGTTGCTAGGGTAACCCCTCCTTGGTGCTAGGCAGTTACCATAGTGATACTTATGAAGTCTCCTTGCCATCCTGAGTGAAATAAACCAAGCCAGAAGTCTCTACGTTTTTCTGATGCAGAGATATGTGATTTGTTACTCGGTTGCTAGGGTAACCCCATCTGGTTGCTAGGCAGTTACCATACTGATACTAATCAAGTCTCCTTGCCATCCTGAGTGAAATAAGTCAACCCGAAATCTCTACTGTTTTCTGTTGCAAAGATATGTGATTTGTTACTCTGTTGCTAGGGTAACCCCATCTGGTTGCTAGGCAGTTACCATAGTGATACTTATGAAGTCTCCTTGCCATCCTGATTGAAATAAATCAACCCAGAAGTGTCTCTGATTTTCTGGTGCAGAGATATAGTTATTGCTAAACGGTTGCTAGGGTACTCTGTTTAGTTGCTAGGGAGTGGCTTGGCAGCTGCCAATCATGAAACTCCAAAGGCTGCTTGTCAGTATGAATGATATAAACCAACTCCCATGCCTCTGTGACATTCAGAATGGAAGATATCCCTCTATGGATTTTGGTTGCTAAGTTGCTCGACAATGGTTGCTAGGGAGGGGCTAGGAAGTGTTGAGGTGATTCATGATTGGCTGTTTGCTGCCCAGAGTCAAACGAGACCACCCTTGTGTTTCTATGACAGTTCTATCTGGAGATATCCCTTTGATCTCTTTCATTAGAAGTCTATGGGACTTGTTGGTAAGGTGCTCTAAATGGTTGCTAGGGCGTGGCTTGATAGCTTCACAATGATCCTGAGAGACTGATTGGTCATCTGAGTAAAATGAGCCCACCCCTTGTCTCTATGACACTGTGATCCAGAGCTATGTTCAATACAAAATCCCTATGCATTTCATTTCATGGGCCGTCCTTCACCATAGTACGTCCTTCACCATAGTAAGTCAATGGGGGCAGCTCCTGCAACTTTGGGCAGCTCCTGCCCCCCAGGGGTGCAACTTTTACCCCATATTGAGGTATGCTCTTACAGAGTCTGCCAGCCTCTTCAAATGTGGCAAATCACTTGTTTCTGCGAAATCCTCGCTCGGAGCTGTGACTCGTCAAAGTTTGCCGCAATGTTAAGTCTATGGGATTTTTTAGGCCGCTTTTTTGCCCCTGGGGCAAATACCGTACTCCGATCAGCTTATAAAAGTCATAGCACACGTGTCCTCAATAGGCCGTTCGATTTGATACCTCATTCGTGGGTCTACGCCAAACGGTGCGGGACGAGTTAGGTGCCGAGTTTTGTTAAGAGATATAATAAAAATAAAAATAAAAATAATAAGTATGTGAGATTACAATAGTGATGCTTTGCAAGCACCACTAATAAAAATAAAAATAATAAGTATGTGAGATTACAATAGTGATGCTTTGCAAGCACCACTAATAAGTATGTGAGATTACAATAGTGATGCTTTGCAAGCACCACTAACTAGAATGTACATTTCCTGAAGAAAATGTGAGTGGTGCTTGCCGTGGCAAAACTCGATCAAATAGCATTTTATAACTGCTGAGATATGTGTTTTTTACTCGGTTGCTAGGGTACCCCCATCTGGTTGCTAGGCAGTTACCATAGTGATATTTGTCAAGTGTCCTTGCTATCCTGAGTAAAATCAGTCAACCAGGAAGTCTCTACGATGTTCTGTTCCAGAGATATGTGATTTGTTACTTGGTTGCTAGGGTAACCCCTCCTTGGTGCTAGGCAGTTACCATAGTGATACTTATGAAGTCTCCTTGCCATCCTGAGTGAAATAAACCAAGCCAGAAGTCTCTACGTTTTTCTGATGCAGAGATATGTGATTTGTTACTCGGTTGCTAGGGTAACCCCATCTGGTTGCTAGGCAGTTACCATACTGATACTAATCAAGTCTCCTTGCCATCCTGAGTGAAATAAGTCAACCCGGAAATCTCTACTGTTTTCTGTTGCAAAGATATGTGATTTGTTACTCTGTTGCTAGGGTAACCCCATCTGGTTGCTAGGCAGTTACCATAGTGATACTTATGAAGTCTCCTTGCCATCCTGATTGAAATAAATCAACCCAGAAGTCTCTCTGATTTTCTGGTGCAGAGATATAGTTATTGCTAAACGGTTGCTAGGGTACTCTGTTTAGTTGCTAGGGAGTGGCTTGGCAGCTGCCAATCATGAAACTCCAAAGGCTGCTTGTCAGTATGAATGATATAAACCAACTCCCATGCCTCTGTGACATTCAGAATGGAAGATATCCCTCTATGGATTTTGGTTGCTAAGTTGCTCGACAATGGTTGCTAGGGAGGGGCTAGGAAGTGTTGAGGTGATTCATGATTGGCTGTTTGCTGCCCAGAGTCAAACGAGACCACCCTTGTGTTTCTATGACAGTTCTATCTGGAGATATCCCTTTGATCTCTTTCATTAGAAGTCTATGGGACTTGTTGGTAAGGTGCTCTAAATGGTTGCTAGGGCGTGGCTTGATAGCTTCACAATGATCCTGAGAGACTGATTGGTCATCTGAGTAAAATGAGCCCACCCCCTTGTCTCTATGACACTGTGATCCAGAGCTATGTTCAATACAAAATCCCTATGCATTTCATTTCATGGGCCGTCCTTCACCATAGTACGTCCTTCACCATAGTAAGTCAATGGGGGCAGCTCCTGCAACTTTGGGCAGCTCCTGCCCCCAGGGGTGCAACTTTTACCCCATATTGAGGTATGCTCTTACAGAGTCTGCCAGCCTCTTCAAATGTGGCAAATCACTTGTTTCTGCGAAATCCTCGCTCGGAGCTGTGACTCGTCAAAGTTTGCCGCAATGTTAAGTCTATGGGATTTTTAGGCCGCTTTTTTGCCCCTGGGGCAAATACCGTACCCCGATCGCTTATAAAAGTCATAGCACACGTGTCCTCAATAGGCCGTTCGATTTGATACCTCATTCGTGGGTCTACGCCAAACGGTGCGGGACGAGTTAGGTGCCGAAGTTTTGTTAAGAGATATAATAAAAATAAAAATAAAAATAATAAGTATGTGAGATTACAATAGTGATGCTTTGCAAGCACCACTAATAAAAATAAAAATAATAAGTATGTGAGATTACAATAGTGATGCTTTGCAAGCACCACTAATAAGTATGTGAGATTACAATAGTGATGCTTTGCAAGCACCACTAATAAGTATGTGAGATTACAATAGTGATGCTTTGCAAGCACCACTAAAAACTAGATGGGTACATTTCCTGAAGAAAATGTGAGTGGTGCTCGCCGTGGCAAAACTCGTCAAACAGCATGCTGTAATTTGAAAAGAGCAAAAATCATGGTCGTAAATAAATCAACCCGGAAGTCTGTACGATTCTCTGGTGCAGAAATATGCGATTTGTTACTCGGTCGCTAGGGTAAGCCCGTGTGGTTGCTATGCAGCTACCAAGGTAATACAATACATGGCTGCTTTCCATCCTGAGTGAAATAAGTCAACCCGGAAGTCTGTAGTGTTTTCAGGTGCAGAGATATGTGATTTGTTGCTCGGTTGCTAGGGTAACCCCATCTGGTTGCTAGGCTGTTACCATAGTGATACTAATGAAGTCTCCTTGCCATCCTGGTTGAAATAAATCAACCCGGAAGTCTGTACGATGTTCTGGTGCAGAAATATGTGATTTGTTACTCGG
Source organism: Xyrauchen texanus (assembly GCF_025860055.1). Taxonomy (NCBI): domain Eukaryota; kingdom Metazoa; phylum Chordata; class Actinopteri; order Cypriniformes; family Catostomidae; genus Xyrauchen; species Xyrauchen texanus. Next base: position 31,970 of record NW_026266742.1, on the reverse strand, counting down.
TTGCTAGGGTACTCTGTTTAGTTGCTAGGGAGTGGCTTGGCAGCTGCCAATCGTGAAACTTCAAAGGCTGCTTGTCAGTATGAATGATATAAACCAACTCCCATGCCTCTGTGACATTCAGTATGGAAGATATCCCTGTATGGATTTTGGTTGCTAAGGTGCTCGACAATGGTTGCTAGGTAGGGGCTAGGAAGTGTTGAGGTGATTCATGATTGGCTGTTTGCTGCCCCGAGTCAAACGAGACCACCCTTGTGTTTCTATGACGCTTCTATCCGGAGATATCCCTTTGATGTCTTTCATTAGAAGTCTATGGGACTTGTTGCTAAGGTGCTTTAAATTGTTGTTAGGGCGTGGCTTGATAGCTTCACAATGATCCCGAGAGACTGATTGGTCGTCTGAGTAAAATGAGCCCACCCCCTTGTCTCTACGACACTGTGATCCAGAGCTATGTTCAATACAAAATTCCTATTTCATGGTCCGTCCTACACCATTGTAAGTCAACGGGGGCAACTTTGGGCTGCTCCTGCCCCCCAGGGGTGCAACTTTTACCCCATATTGAGGCATGCTCTTACAGAGCCTGCCAGCCTCTTCAAATGTAGCAAATCACACGTTTCTGCGAAATCCTCGCTCGGAGCTGTGATGCGTCAAAGTTTCTCGCAATGTTAAGTCTATGGGATTTTGTGGCCGCTTTTTTGCCCCTGGGGCAAAAACCGTACCCCCGATCGCTTACAAAAGTCATAGCACACGTGTCCTCAATAGGCCGTTCGATTTGATACCTCATTCGTGGGTCTACGCCAAACGGTGCGGGACGAGTTAGGTGCCGAACTTTTGTACGGAGATATAAAAATAAAAATAAAAATAACTAGATAGGTACATTTCCTGAAGAAAATGTGAGTGGTGCTTGCCGTGGCAAAACTCGTCAAATAGCCTGCTTGAAAAGAACAGAAATTGTGGTCATAAATAAATGAACCCAGAAGTCTGTATAATGTTCTGGTGCAGAAATATGTGATTTGTTAGTAGGTTGCTAGGGTAACCCCATGTGGTTGCTAGGCAGTTACCATAGTGATACTAATCAAGTGTCCTTGCCATCCTGATTGAAATAAGTCAAACCGGAAGTCTGTATGTTTTTGTGATGCAGAGATATGTGATTTGTTACTCGGTTGCTAGGGTAACCCCATCTGGTTGCTAGGCAGTTACCATAGTGATACTAATCAAGTGTCCTTGCCATCCTGATTGAAATAAAGCAACCCAGAAGTCTCTCTGATTTTCTGGTGCAGAGATATAGTTACTGCTAAACGGTTGCTAGGGTACTCTGTTTAGTTGCTAGGGAGTGGCTTGGCAGCTGCCAATCATGAATCTCCAAAGGCTGCTTGTCAGTATGAATGATATAAACCAACTCCCATGCCTCTGTGACATTCAGAATGGAAGATATCCCTCTATGGATTTTGGTTGTTAAGGTGCTCGACAATGGTTGCTAGGGAGGGGCTAGGAAGTGTTGATTTGATGCATGATTGGCTGTTTGCTGTCCCGAGTAAAACGAGACCACCCTTGTGTTTCTATGACACTTCTATCCGGAGATATCCCTTTGATCTGTTTCAATAGAAGTCTATGGGACTTGTTGCTAAGGTGCTCTTAATGGTTGCTAGGGCGTGGCTTGATAGCTTCACAATGATCCTGAGAGACTGATTGGTCGTCTGAGTAAAATGAGCCCACCCCTCGTCTCTATGACACTGTGATCCAGAGCTATGTTCAATACAAATCCCTATGCCTTTTCATTTCATGGGCCGTCCTACACCATTATAAGTCAATTGGGGCATTTTTGGGCAGCTCCTGCCCCCAGGGGTGCAACTTTTACCCCATATTGAGGTATGCTCTTACAGAGCCTGCCAGCCTCTTCAAATGTGGCAAATCACACGTTTCTACTGAAATCCTCAGCTTGGAGCTGTGACGCGTCAAAGTTTGTCTCAATGTTAAGTCTATGTGATTTTTCGGCCGCTTTTTTGCCCCTGGGGCAAATACCGTACCCGATACGCTTATAAAAGTCATAGCACACGTGTCCTCAATAGGCCGTTCGATTTGACACCTCATTCGTGGGTCTACGCCAAACGGTGCGGGACGAGTTAGGTGCCGAAGTTTTGTTAAGAGATATAAAAATAAAAATAAAAATAAAAATAATAAGTATGTGAGATTACAATAGTGATGCTTTGCAAGCACCACTAATAAGTATGTGAGATTACAATAGTGATGCTTTGCAAGCACCACTAATAACTAGATTGGTACATTTCCTGAAGAAAATGTGAGTGGTGCTTGCCGTGGCAAAACTCATCAAACAGCATGCTGTAACTCGAAAAGAACAAAAATCATGGTCGTAAATAAATCAACCCAGAAGTCTGTACGATTTTCTGGTGCAGAAATATGTGATTTGTTACTCGGTTGCTAGGGTAAGCCCGTGTGGTTGCTATGCAGTTACCAAGGTAATACAATACATGGCTCCTTTCCATCCCGAGCGAAATAAGTCAACCCGGAAGTCTGTACGTTTTTCTGATGCAGAGATATGTGATTTGTTACTCTGTTGCTAGGGTAACCCCATCTGGTTGCTAGGCAGTTACCGTAGTGATACTTATCAAGTGTCCTTGCCATCCTGATTGGAATAAATCAACCCAGAAGTCTCTCTGATTTTCTGGTGCAGAGATATAGTTTTAGCTAAACGGTTGCTAGGGTACTCTGTTTAGTTGCTAGGGAGTGGCTTGGCAGCTGGAAATTGTGAAACTTCAAAGGCTGCTTGTCAGTATGAATGATATAATCCAACTCCCATGCCTCTGTGACATTCAGAATGGAAGATATGCCTCTATGGATTTTGGTTGCTAAGGTGCTCGACAATGGTTGGTAGGGAGGGGCTAGGAAGTGTTGAGGTGATTCATGATTGGCTGTTTGCTGCCCCGAGTCAAACGAGACCACCCTTGTGTTTCTATGACACTTCTATCCGGAGATATCCCTTTGATATCTTTCATTAGAAGTCTATGGGAGTTGTTGCTAAGGTGCTTTAAATTGTTGCTAGGGCGTGGCTTGATAGCTTCACAATGATCCCGAGAGACTGATTGGTCGTCTGAGTAAAATGAGCCCGCCCCCTTGTCTCTATGACACTGTGATCCAGAGCTATGTTCAATACAAAATCCCTATGCAATGAGGGAGAGAGAGAGGGAGAGATGCAGGGCTGACAGGCCCTTTTTGTCTGTGTGTGTTCCCAAATTAATGACTCTAATGAGCCGGTTCTTTTGACTCTACAATGTGAAACATACAGTGTGACCAGTGTAGTCTGATTCCCAAATTAATGACTCTAATGAGCCAGTTCTACAGTGTAGTGTTAAAAAAGTTGAACTTAGTTGCTAGATAGATAGATAGATAGATAGATAGATAGATAGATAGATAGATAGATAGATAGATAGATAGATAGATAGATAGATAGATATTTACCCTTAGATATATAGAGAGATATAGATAGAGAGAGAGAGAGAGATAGATATTTACCCTCAGATAGATAGATAGATAGATAGATAGATAGATAGATAGATAGATAGATAGATAGATATTGACCCTCAGATAGATGCTAGCACGTTTTTAGCATGTTTTAGCGTGTGGCTAGGAAGATTTTAGGTCATTACTTTTTGGCTGCTTGATAAAAGAAATCCTCTGAGGGAGAGAGAGAGGGAGAGATGCAGGGCTGACAGGCCCTTTTTGTCTGTGTGTGTGAAAATGTCAGTTAGAATTTGAATTTCTGAACATTCCGCAATGTTAAGTCAATGGGAGTTTTTCCGAGTTTGATCATCATTTTTAGGAAAACCGTAAGTCCGATCAGTTAGAAAAGATATAGCACACTATTCGGGATTAGTCTGAAGGTCTGTGCCAAGTTTGGTGCCTGTAGCTTAAAAGCTCTAGGAGGAGTTAGTCTTGGTAATTTTAGTCTCAGAAGAATAATAATAACTAGAAAAAAAGTTCGATCGAGACAAACTTTAAGTTGGCTTGTGAAAGTTTGGACCAGAAAGTTTGAAGAAGTTTAAAGTAGTTTGAATTTTAAATTAGTTTGAAGTTTAAATTAGTTTATAGTTTAAAGTAGTTTATAGTTTAAAGTAGTTTGAAGTTTAAAGTAGTTTATAGTTTAAAGTAGTTTATAGTTTAAATTAGTTTAAAGTAGTTTAAAGTTTAACTTAGTTGCTAGATAGATAGATAGATAGATAGATAGATAGATAGATAGATAGATAGATAGATAGATAGATAGATAGATAGACAGACAGACACTCAGATAGATAGATAGATAGATAGATAGATAGATATTTACCCTCAGATAGATAGATAGATAGATAGATAGATAGATATTGACCCTCAGATAGATAGATAGATGGATAGATGGATAGATGGATGGATGGATGGATGGATGATTGATTGATTGATCTTTGCGACCCTGAGTCCCTTGAACAAAGCCAGAAGTCTTTATGTTGTTCTGTTGCAGAGATATGTGATTTGTTACTCGGTTGCTAGGGTAACCACATATGGTTGCTAGGCAGTTACCATAGTGATACTTATCAAGTCTTCTTGCCATCCTGATTGAAATAAATCAACCCAGACGTCTCTACGATTTTCTGTTGCAGAGATATGTGATTTGTTACTCGGTTGCTAGGGTAACCCCATCTGGTTGTTAGGCAGTCACCATAGTGATACTTATCAAGTGTTCTTGACATCCTGATTGAAATAAACCAACCCAGAAGTCTCTACGATTTTCTGGTCCAGAGATATGTGATTTGATACTCGGTTGCTAGGGTAACCCAATGTGGTTGCTAGGCAGTTACCATAGTGATACTTATCAAGTCTCCTTGACACCCTGATTGAAATAAATCAACCCAGAAGTCTCTATGATTTTCTGGTGCATAGATATGTGATTTGTTACTCGGTTGCTAGGGTAACCCAATGTGGTTGCTAGGCAGTTACCATAGTGATATTTATCAAGTCTCCTTGACATCCTGATTGAAATAAATCAACCCAGAAGTCTCTACGATTATCTGGTGCAGAGATATGTGATTTGTTACTTGGTTGCTAGGGTAACCACATCTGGTTGCTAGGCAGTTACCATAGTGATACTAATGAAGTCTCTTTGCCATCCTGATTGAAATAAGTCAATCCGGAAGTCTCTACGTTTTTCTGATGCAGAGATATGTGATTTGTCACTCGGTTGCTAAGGTAACCCCATGTGGTTGCTAGGCAGTTACCATAGTGATACTTATCAAGTCTCCTTGCCATCCTGATTGAAATAAATCAACCCAGAAGTCTCTCTGATTTTCTGGTGCAGAGATATGTGATTTGTTATTTGGTTGCTAGGGTAACCCCATGTGGTTGCTAGGCAGTTACCATAGTGATACTTATCAAGTCTCCTTGCCATCCTGATTGAAATAAATGAACCCAGAAGTCTCTCTGATTTTCTGGTGCAGAGATATAGTTATTGCTAAACGGTTGCTAGGGTACTCTGTTTAGTTGCTAGGGAGTGGCTTGACCATTGCCAATCATGAAACTCCAAAGGCTGCTTGTCAGTATGAATGATATAAACCAACTCCCATGCCTCTGTGACATTCAGAATGGAAGATATCCCTCTATGGATTTTGGTTGTTAAGGTGCTCGACAATGGTTGCTAGGGAGGGGCTAGGAAGTGTTGAGGTGATTCATGATTGGCTGTTTGCTGCCCCGAGTCAAACGAGACCACCCTTGTGTTTCTATGACACTTCTATCCGGAGATATCCCTTTGATATCTTTCATTAGAAGTCTATGGGAGTTGTTGCTAAGGTGCTTTAAATTGTTGCTAGGGCGTGGCTTGATAGCTTCACAATGATCCCGAGAGACTGATTGGTCGTCTGAGTAAAATGAGCCCGCCCCTTGTCTCTATGACACTGTGATCCAGAGCTATGTTCAATACAAAATCCAGGGCTGACAGGCCCTTTTTGTCTGTGTGTGTTCCCAAATTAATGACTCTAATGAGCCGGTTCTTTTGACTCTACAATGTGAAACATACAGTGTGACCAGTGTAGTCTGATTCCCAAATTAATGACTCTAATGATCCAGTTCTTTTGACTCTACAATGTGAAACATACAGTGTGACCAGTGTAGTCTGATTCCCAAATTAATGACTCTAATGAGCCAGTTCTTTTGACTCTACAGTGTGAAACATACAGTGTGACCAGTGTAGTCTGATTCCCAAATTAATGACTCTAATGAGCCGGTTCTTTTGAATCTACAGTGTGAAACATACAGTGTAACCAGTGTAGACTGATTCCCAAATTAATGACTCTAATGATCCAGTTCTTTTGACTCTACAGTGTGAAACATACAGTGTGACCAGTGTAGTCTGATTCCCAAATGAATGACTCTAATGAGCCAGTTCTACAGTGTAGTGTTAAAAAAGTTTAACTTAGTTGCTAGATAGATAGATAGATAGATAGATAGATAGATAGATAGATAGATAGATAGATAGATAGATAGATAGATAGATATTTACCCTTAGATATATAGAGAGATAGATATAGATAGATAGAGAGAGAGAGATAGATATTTACCCACAGATAGATAGATAGATAGATAGATAGATAGATAGATAGAATGGAAGTTAAAGGGATTTGGTTGCTAGGGTGCTCTAAATGGTTGCTAGGGCATGGCTTAGTATTTTTCATGATGATACTTAAAGACTGACTGCTCACCCAATTCAAACAAGCCAACTCTCATGTCTGTAGGACATACTGATCAGGTGATATCCATCTAAGCAATTTTGAATGGCAGTCAATGGGTTCTGGTTGCTAGGTTGCACTAAATGATAGACAGACAGACAGACAGATAGACAGATATGAGGAAAAAGGATGAATAGAAAGAAATAGATAGAGAGATATATATAAACATTGTATTGACATAGCAATATTGTAAAAACAGTGATTTAAATAAAGTTTGATTGAATTTGTTAGAAATAAAGATTGAACAGAGTGGCCCTCTTCACTTTAAGAGACAGATAGAAATAGAGATTTGATAGAAACGAAGCCTGAAGCATGTTAAAGCCTTCTGTTGGTGGCTCATATTTGAATTTTGACAGTTGGTGTTGGCTCATCTGAACATTCCGTCAATGTAAGTCAATGGGATTTTTCAAGTGTTTGATCATCCGCTTTGAGAAAACAGTAAGTCCGATCAGTTAGAAAAGATATAGCACACTATTCGGGATTAGTCTGAAGGTCTGTGATGAGTTTGGTGCCTGTAGCTTAAAAGCTCTAGGAGGAGTTAGTCTTGGTAATTTTAGTCTCAGAAGAATAATAATAATAAGTTTAAATAGGATTTCAGTAAGTTGGCTCTCACAAGCCAACTTAACTAGAAAAAAAAGTTCGTCGAGACAAACTTTAAGTTGGCTTGTGAAAGTTTGGACCAGAAAGTTTGAAGAAGTTTAAAGTAGTTTGAAGTTTAAATTAGTTTAAATTATTTTAAAGTTTAAAGTAGTTTATAGTTTCAATTAGTTTGTAGTTTAAATTAGTTTGAAGTATAAATTAGTTTGTAGTTTAAATTAGTTTGAAGTTTAAATTAGTTTAAAGTAGTTTATAGTTTAAAGTAGTTTATAGTTTAAATTAGTTTAGTTTAAATTAGTTTAAAGTAGTTTAAAGTTTAAATTAGTTGCTAGATAGATAGATAGATAGACAGACACTCAGATAGATAGAGAGATAGATAGATAGATATTTACCCTCAGATAGATAGATAGACAACAGACAGACAGATAGATAGATAGATAGATAGATAGATAGATAGTAGTAGATATTGACCCTCAGATAGATAGATAGATGGATTGATTGATTGATTGATTGATTGATTGATTGATCCTTGCTACCCTGAGTCCCAAGAACAAAGCCAGAAGTCTTTATGTTGTTCTGTTGCAGAGATTTGTGATTTGTTACTCGGTTGCTAGGGTAACCCCATATGGTTGCTAGGCAGTTACCATAGTGATACTTATCAAGTCTTCTTGCCATCCTGATTGAAATAAATCAACCCAGACGTCTCTACGATTTTCTGTTGCAGAGATATGTGATTTGTTACTCGGTTGCTAGGGTAACCCCATCTGGTTGTTAGGCAGTCACCATAGTGATACTTATCAAGTGTTCTTGACATCCTTATTGAAATAAACCAACCCAGAAGTCTCTATGATTTTCTGGTGCATAGATATGTGATTTGTTACTCGGTTGCTAGGGTAACCCCATCTGGTTGCTAGGCAGTTACCATAGTGATACTAATGAAGTGTCCTTGCCATCCTGATTGAAATAAGTCAATCCGGAAGTCTCTACGTTTTCTGATGCAGAGATATGTGATTTGTTACTCGGTTGCTAAGGTAACCCCATGTGGTTGCTAGGCAGTTACCATAGTGATACTTATCAAGTCTCCTTGCCATCCTGATTGAAATAAATCAACCCAAAAGTCTCTCTGATTTTCTGGTGCAGAGATATGTGATTTGTTACTCGGTTGCTAGGGTAACCCCATCTGGTTGTTAGGCAGTCACCATAGTGATACTTATCAAGTCTTCTTGACATCCTGATTGAAATAAACCAACCCAGAAGTCTCTACGATTTTCTGGTCCAGAGATATGTGATTTGTTACTCAGTTGCTAGGGTAACCCAATGTGGTTGCTAGGCAGTTACCATAGTGATATTTATCAAGTCTCCTTGACATCCTGATTGAAATAAATCAACCCAGAAGTCTCTACGATTATCTGGTGCAGAGATATGTGATTTGTTACTTGGTTGCTAGGGTAACCACATCTGGTTGCTAGGCAGTTACCATAGTGATACTAATGAAGTCTCTTTGCCATCCTGATTGAAATAATTCAATCTGGAAGTCTCTACGCTTTTCTGATGCAGAGATATTTGATTTGTTACTCGGTTGCTAAGGTAACCCCATGTGGTTGCTAGGCAGTTACCATAGTGATACTTATCAAGTCTCCTTGCCATCCTGATTGAAATAAATCAACCCAGAAGTCTCTCTGATTTTCTGGTGCAGAGATATGTGATTTGTTACTCGGTTGCTAGGGTAACCCCATGTGGTTTCTAGGCAGTTACCATAGTGATACTTCTCAAGTCTCCTTGCCATCCTGATTGAAATAAATGAACCCAGAAGTCTCTCTGATTTTCTGGTGCAGAGATATAGTTATTGCTAAACGGTTGCTAGGGTACTCTGTTTAGTTGCTAGGGAGTGGCTTGATAGCTGCCAATCATGAAACTCCAAAGGCTGCTTGTCAGTATGAATGATATAAACCAACTCCCATGCCTCTGTGACATTCAGAATGGAAGATATCCCTCTATGGATTTTGGTTGTTAAGGTGCTCGACAATGGTTGCTAGGGAGGGGCTAGGAAGTGTTGAGGTGATTCATGATTGGCTGTTTGCTGCCCCGAGTCAAACGAGACCACCCTTGTGTTTCTATGACACTTCTATCCGGAGATATCCCTTTGATATCTTTCATTAGAAGTCTATGGGAGTTGTTGCTAAGGTGCTTTAAATTGTTGCTAGGGCGTGGTTTGATAGCTTCACAATGATCCCGAGAGACTGATTGGTCGTCTGAGTAAAATGAGCCCGCCCCCTTGTCTCTATGACACTGTGATCCAGAGCTATGTTCAATACAAAATCCAGGGCTGACAGGCCCTTTTTGTCTGTGTGTGTTCCCAAATTAATGACTCTAATGAGCCGGTTCTTTTGACTCTACAATGTGAAACATACAGTGTGACCAGTGTAGTCTGATTCCCAAATTAATGACTCTAATGAGCCAGTTCTTTTGACTCTACAGTGTGAAACATACAGTGTGACCAGTGTAGTCTGATTCCCAAATGAATGACTCTAATGAGCCAGTTCTACAGTGTAGTGTTAAAAAGTTTAACTTAGTTGCTAGTGATAGATAGATAGATAGATAGATAGATAGATAGATAGATAGATAGATAGATAGATAGATATTTACCCTTAGATATATAGAGAGATAGATATAGATAGATAGAGAGAGAGAGATAGATATTTACCCACAGATAGATAGATAGATAGATAGATAGATAGATAGATAGATAGATAGATAGAATGGAAGTTAAAGGGATTTGGTTGCTAGGGTGCTCTAAATGGTTGCTAGGGCATGGCTTAGTATTTTTCATGATGATACTTAAAGACTGACTGCTCACCCAATTCAAACAAGCCAACTCTCATGTCTGTAGGACATACTGATCAGGTGATATCCATCTAAGCAATTTTGAATGGCAGTCAATGGGTTCTGGTTGCTAGGTTGCACTAAATGATAGACAGACAGACAGACAGATAGACAGATATGAGGAAAAAGGATGAATACAAAGAAATAGATAGAGAGAGATATATATAAACATTGTATTGACATAGCAATATTGTAAAAACAGTGATTTAAATAAAGTTTGATTGAATTTATTAGAAATAAAGATTGAACAGAGTGGCCCTCTTCACTTTAAGAGACAGATAGAAATAGAGATTTGATAGAAACGAAGCCTGAAGCATGTTAAAGCCTTCTGTTGGTGGCTCATATTTGAATTTTGACAGTTGGTGTTGGCTCATCTGAACATTCCGTCAATGTAAGTCAATGGGATTTTTCAAGTGTTTGATCATCCGCTTTGAGAAAACAGTAAGTCCGATCAGTTAGAAAAGATATAGCACACTATTCGGGATTAGTCTGAAGGTCTGTGATGAGTTTGGTGCCTGTAGCTTAAAAGCTCTAGGAGGAGTTAGTCTTGGTAATTTTAGTCTCAGAAGAATAATAATAATAAGTTTAAATAGGATTTCAGTAAGTTGGCTCTCACAAGCCAACTTAACTAGAAAAAAAAGTTCGTCGAGACAAACTTTAAGTTGGCTTGTGAAAGTTTGGACCAGAAAATTTGAAGAAGTTTAAAGTAGTTTGAATTTTAAATTTGTTTATAGTTTAAATTAGTTTGAAGTTTAAATTAGTTTGTAGTTTAAATTAGTTTGAAGTTTAAATTAGTTTGTAGTTTAAATTAGTTTGAAGTTTAAATTAGTTTAAAGTAGTTTATAGTTTAAAGTAGTTTATAGTTTAAATTAGTTTAGTTTAAATTAGTTTAAAGTAGTTTAAAGTTTAACTTAGTTGCTAGATAGATAGATAGATAGATAGATAGACAGACAGACACTCAGATAGATAGAGAGATAGATAGATAGATATTTACCCTCAGATAGATAGATAGACAACAGACAGACAGAGAGACAGATAGATAGATAGATAGATATTGACCCTCAGATAGATAGATAGATAGATAGATAGATAGAGAGATAGATAGATGGATGGATGGATGGATGGATGGATGGATGGATTGATTGATTGATCCTTGCTACCCTGAGTCCCATGAACAAAGCCAGAAGTCTTTATGTTGTTCTGTTGCAGAGATATGTGATTTGTTACTCAGTTGCTAGGGTAACCCCATATGGTTGCTAGGCAGTTACCATAGTGATACTTATCAAGTCTTCTTGCCATCCTGATTGAAATAAATCAACCCAGACGTCTCTACGATTTTCTGTTGCAGAGATATGTGATTTGTTACTCGGTTGCTAGGGTAACCCCATCTGGTTGTTAGGCAGTCACCATAGTGATACTTATCAAGTGTTCTTGACATCCTGATTGAAATAAACCAACCCAGAAGTCTCTACGATTTTCTGGTCCAGAGATATGTGATTTGATACTCGGTTGCTAGGGTAACCCAATGTGGTTGCTAGGTAGTTACCATAGTGATACTTATCAAGTCTCCTTGACATCCTGATTGAAATAAATCAACCCAGAAGTCTCTATGATTTTCTGGTGCATAGATATGTGATTTGTTACTCGGTTGCTAGGGTAACCCCATCTGGTTGCTAGGCAGTTACCATAGTGATACTAATGAAGTGTCCTTGCCATCCTGATTGAAATAAGTCAATCCGGAAGTCTCTACGTTTTTCTGATGCAGAGATATGTGATTTGTTACTCGGTTGCTAAGGTAACCCCATGTGGTTGCTAGGCAGTTACCATAGTGATACTTATCAAGTCTCCTTGCCATCCTGATTGAAATAAATCAACCCAGAAGTCTATCTGATTTTCTGGTGCAGAGATATGTGATTTGTTACTCGGTTGCTAGGGTAACCCCATCTGGTTGTTAGGCAGTCACCATAGTGATACTTATCAAGTGTTCTTGACATGCTGATTGAAATAAACCAACCCAGAAGTCTCTACGATTTTCTGGTCCAGAGATATGTGATTTGATACTCGGTTGCTAGGGTAACCCAATGTGGTTGCTAGGCAGTTACCATAGTGATACTTATCAAGTCTCCTTGACATCCTGATTGAAATAAATCAACCCAGAAGTCTCTATGATTTTCTGGTGCATAGATATGTGATTTGTTACTCGGTTGCTAGGGTAACCCCATCTGGTTGCTAGGCAGTTACCATAGTGATACTAATGAAGTGTCCTTGCCATCCTGATTGAAATAAGTCAATCCGGAAGTCTCTACGCTTTTCTGATGCAGAGATATGTGATTTGTTACTCGGTTGCTAAGGTAACACCATGTGGTTGCTAGGCAGTTACCATAGTGATACTTATCAAGTCTCCTTGCCATCCTGATTGAAATAAATCAACCCAGAAGTCTCTCTGATTTTCTGGTGCAGAGATATGTGATTTGTTACTCGGTTGCTAGGGTAACCCCATCTGGTTGTTAGGCAGTCACCATAGTGATACTTATCAAGTCTTCTTGACATCCTGATTGAAATAAACCAACCCAGAAGTCTCTACGATTTTCTGGTCCAGAGATATGTGATTTGTTACTCGGTTGCTAGGGTAACCCAATGTGGTTGCTAGGCAGTTACCATAGTGATATTTACCAAGTCTCCTTGACATCCTGATTGAAATAAATCAACCCAGAAGTCTCTACGTTTATCTGGTGCAGAGATATGTGATTTGTTACTTGGTTGCTAGGGTAACCACATCTGGTTGCTAGGCAGTTACCATAGTGATACTAATGAAGTCTCTTTGCCATCCTGATTGAAATAAGTCAATCCGAAGTCTCTACGCTTTTCTGATGCAGAGATATGTGATTTGTTACTCGGTTGCTAAGGTAACCCCATGTGGTTGCTAGGCTGTTACCATAGTGATACTTATCAAGTCTCCTTGCCATCCTGATTGAAATAAATCAACCCAGAAGTCTCTCTGATTTTCTGGTGCAGAGATATGTGATTTGTTACTCGGTTGCTAGGGTAACCCCATGTGGTTGCTAGGCAGTTACCATAGTGATACTTATCAAGTCTCCTTGCCATCCTGATTGAAATAAATGAACCCAGAAGTCTCTCTGATTTTCTGGTGCAGAGATATACAGTGAGGAAAATAAGTATTTGAACACCCTGCTATTTTGCAAGTTCTCCCACTTAGAAATCATGGAGGGGTCTGAAATTGTCATCGTAGGTGCATGTCCACTGTGAGAGACATAATCTAAAAAAAAATCCAGAAATCACAATGTATGATTTTTTAACTATTTATTTGTATGATACAGCTGCAAATAAGTATTTGAACACCTGTCTATCAGCTAGAATTCTGACCCTCAAAGACCTGTTAGTCTGCCTTTAAAATGTCCACCTCCACTCCATTTATTATCCTAAATTAGATGCACCTGTTTGAGGTCGTTAGCTGCATAAAGACACCTGTCCACCCCATACAATCAGTAAGAATCCAACTACTGACATGGCCAAGACCAAAGAGCTGTCCAAAGACACTAGAGACAAAATTGTACACCTCCACAAGGCTGGAAAGGGCTACGGGAAATTGCCAAGCAGCTTGGTGAAAAAAGGTCCACTGTTGGAGCAATCATTAGAAAATGGAAGAAGCTAAACATGACTGTCAATCTCCCTCGGACTGGGGCTCCATGCAAGATCTCACCTCGTGGGGTCTCAATGATCCTAAGAAAGGTGAGAAATCAGCCCAGAACTACACGGGAGGAGCTGGTCAATGACCTGAAAAGAGCTGGGACCACCGTTTCCAAGGTTACTGTTGGTAATACACTAAGACGTCATGGTTTGAAATCATGCATGGCATGGAAGGTTCCCCTGCTTAAACCAGCACATGTCAAGGCCCGTCTCAAGTTTGCCAATGACCATTTGGATGATCCAGAGGAGTCATGGGAGAAAGTCATGTGGTCAGATGAGACCAAAATAGAACTTTTGGTCATAATTCCACTAACCGTGTTTGGAGGAAGAAGAATACCATCCCAAGAACACCATCCCTACTGTGAAGCATGGGGGTGGTAGCATCATGCTTTGGGGGTGTTTTTCTGCACATGGGACAGGGCTGACTGCACTGTATTAAGGAGAGGATGACCGGGGCCATGTATTGCGAGATTTTGGGGAACAACCTCCTTCCCTCAGTTAGAGCATTGAAGATGGGTCGAGGCTGGGTCTTCCAACATGACAATGACCCGAGGCACACAGCCAGGATAACCAAGGAGTGGCTCTGTAAGAAGCATATCAAGGTTCTGGCGTGGCCTAGCCAGTCTCCAGACCTAAACCCAATAGAGAATCTTTGGAGGGAGCTCAAACGCCGTGTTTCTCAGCGACAGCCCAGAAACCTGACTGATCTAAAGAAGATCTGTGTGGAGGAGTGGGCCAAAATCCCTCCTGCAGTGTGTGCAAACGTTTGACCTCTGTAATTGCAAACAAAGGCTACTGTACCAAATATTAACATTGATTTTCTCAGGTGTTCAAATACTTATTTGCAGCTGTATCATACAAATAAATAGTTAAAAAATCATACATTGTGATTTCTGGATTTTTTTTTAGATTATGTCTCTCACAGTGGACATGCACCTACGATGACAATTTCAGACCCTTCCATGATTTCTAAGTGGGAGAACTTGCAAAATAGCAGGGTGTTCAAATACTTATTTTCCTCACTGTAGTTATTGCTAAACGGTTGCTAGGGTACTCTGTTTAGTTGCTAGGGAGTGGCTTGACAGCTGCCAATCATGAAACTCCAAAGGCTGCTTGTCAGTATGAATGATATAAACCAACTCCCATGCCTCTGTGACATTCAGAATGGAAGATATCCCTCTATGGATTTTGGTTGTTAAGGTGCTCGACAATGGTTGCTAGGGAGGGGCTAGGAAGTGTTGAGGTGATTCATGATTGGCTGTTTGCTGCCCCGAGTCAAACGAGACCACCCTTGTGTTTCTATGACACTTCTATCCGGAGATATCCCTTTGATATCTTTCATTAGAAGTCTATGGGAGTTGTTGCTAAGGTGCTTTAAATTGTTGCTAGGGCGTGGCTTGATAGCTTCACAATGATCCCGAGAGACTGATTGGTCGTCTGAGTAAAATGAGCCCGCCCCCTTGTCTCTATGACACTGTGATCCAGAGCTATGTTCAATACAAATTCCCTATGCAATGAGGGAGAGAGAGGGAGAGATGCAGGGCTGACAGGCCCTTTTTGTCTGTGTGTTCCCAAATGAATGACTCTAATGAGCCGGTTCTTTTGACTCTACAGTGTGAAACATACAGTGTGACCAGTGTAGTCTGATTCCCAAATGAATGACTCTAATGAGCCGGTTCTTTTGAATCTACAGTGTGAAACATACAGTGTGACCAGTGTAGTCTGATTCCCAAATGAATGACTCTAATGATCCAGTTCTTTTGAATCTACAGTGTGAAACATACAGTGTGACCAGTGTAGTCTGATTCCCAAATTAATGACTCTAATGAGCCAGTTCTTTTGAATCTACAATGTGAAACATACAGTGTGACCAGTTTAGTCTGATTCCCAAATGAATGACTCTAATGAGCCAGTTCTTTTGAATCTACAATGTGAAACATACAGTGTGACCAGTGTAGTCTGATTCCCAAATGAATGACTCTAATGATCCAGTTCTTTTGAATCTACAGTGTGAAACATACAGTGTGACCAGTGTAGTCTGATTCCCAAATGAATGACTCTAATGAGCCAGTTCTACAGTGTAGTGTTAAAAAAGTTGAACTTAGTTGCTAGATAGATAGATAGATAGATAGATAGATAGATATTTACCCTTAGATATATAGAGAGATATATATAGATAGATAGAGAGAGAGAGATAGATATTTACCCTCAGATAGATAGATAGATAGATAGATAGATAGATAGATAGATAGATAGATAGATAGATAGATATTGACCCTCAGATAGATGCTAGCACGTTTTTAGCATGTTTTAGCATGTGGCTAGGAAGATTTTAGGTCATTACTTTTTGGCTGCTTGATAAAAGAAATCCTCTGAGGGAGAGAGAGAGGAGAGATGCAGGGCTGACAGGCCCTTTTTGTCTGTGTGTGTGAAAATGTCAGTTGGAATTTGAATTTCTGAACATTCCGCAATGTTAAGTCAATGGGAGTTTTTCCGAGTTTGATCATCATTTTTAAGAAAACCGTAAGTCCGATCAGTTAGAAAAGATATAGCACACTATTCGGGATTAGTCTGAAGGTCTGTGCCGAGTTTGGTGCCTGTAGCTTAAAAGCTCTAGGAGGAGTTAGTCTTGGTAATTTTAGTCTCAGAAGAATAATAATAACTAGAAAAGTTCGATCGAGACAAACTTTAAGTTGGCTTGTGAAAGTTTGGACCAGAAAGTTTGAAGTTTAAAGTAGTTTGAAGTTTAAATTAGTTTATAGTTTAAATTAGTTTAAAGTTTAAATTAGTCTAAAGTTTAAATTAGTTTGAATTTTAAAGTAGTTTGAAGTTTAAAGTAGTTTATAGTTTAAATTAGTTTAAAGTTTAAATTAGTCTAAAGTTTAAATTAGTTTGAATTTTAAAGTAGTTTGAAGTTTAAAGTAGTTTATAGTTTAAATTAGTTTAAAGTTTAAATTAGTCTAAAGTTTAAATTAGTTTGAATTTTAAAGTAGTTTGAAGTTTAAAGTAGTTTATAGTTTAAATTAGTTTAAAGTTTAAATTAGTCTAAAGTTTAAATTAGTTTGAATTTTAAAGTAGTTTGAAGTTTAAAGTAGTTTATAGTTTAAATTAGTTTAAAGTTTAAATTAGTCTAAAGTTTAAATTAGTTTGAATTTTAAAGTAGTTTGAAGTTTAAAGTAGTTTATAGTTTAAATTAGTTTAAAGTTTAAATTAGTCTAAAGTTTAAATTAGTTTGAATTTTAAAGTAGTTTGAAGTTTAAATTAGTTTATAGTTTAAATTAGTTTAAAGTTTAAATTAGTCTAAAGTTTAAATGAGTTTAAAGTTTAAATTAGTTTAAAGTTTATAGTTGTTTGTAGTTTAAAGTAGTTAAAAGTTTAACTTAGTTGCTAGATAGATAGATAGATAGACAGACACTCAGATAGATAGATAGAGAGATAGATAGATATTTACCCTCAGATAGATAGATAGATATAGATAGATAGATATTTACCCTCAGATAGATAGATAGATAGATAGATATTGACCCTCAAATAGATAGATAGATAGATAGATAGATATTGACCCTCAAATAGATAGATAGATAGATATTGACCCTCAGATAGATAGATAGATAGATAGACAGACAGATAGATGCTAGCACATTTTTAGCATTTTTTAGTACTTCGCTAGGTGATGCTAGCATGTGTTAGCATGATGCTAGCACGTTTTTAGCATGATTTAACACTTCGCTTGGCGATGCTAACATGTGTTAGCATGATGCTACGTTGTTTTTAGCATGTTTTGGCACTCCGCTAGGTGATGCTAACATGTGTTAGCATGATGCTAGCACGTTTTTAGCATGTTTTAACACTTCGCTAGGCGATGTTAGCATGTGTTAGCATGATGCTAGCACGTTTTTAGCATTTTTTAGCACTTCGCTAGGCGATGCTAACATGATGCTAACACGTTTTTAGCATGTTTTAGCGACTTCGCTAGGCGATGCTAAGCATGTGTTAAGCATGATGCTAAGACGCTTTTAGCATTTTTTAGCACTTCGCTAGGCGATGCTAGCATGTGTTAAGCATGATGCTAAGACGCTTTTAGCATGTTTTAAGCACTTCGCTAGGCGATGCTTAGCATGTGTTAGCATGATGCTTAGCACGCTTTTAGCATGTTTTAGCGACTTCGCTAGGCGATGCTTAGCATGTGTTAGCATGATGTTAGAACGTTTTTAGCATGTTTTAAGACTTCGCTAGGCGATGCTTAGCATGTGTTAACATGATGCTTAGCA
The DNA here is from genome assembly GCF_025860055.1 of Xyrauchen texanus. Taxonomy (NCBI): domain Eukaryota; kingdom Metazoa; phylum Chordata; class Actinopteri; order Cypriniformes; family Catostomidae; genus Xyrauchen; species Xyrauchen texanus. The sequence goes on along the minus strand of NW_026266742.1, from coordinate 13,747 downwards.
CATTTTCAGCATTTTTTAGCACTTCGCTAGGCGATGCTAGCATGTGATAAGCATGATGCTTAAGACGCTTTTAGCATGTTTTAACACTTCGCTAGGCGATGCTAGCATGTGTTAGCATGATGCTAAGCACGTTTTTAGCATTTTTAGCACTCGCTAGGCGATGCTAGCACGCTTTTAGCATGTTTTAACACTTCGCTAGGCGATGCTAAGCATGTGTTAGCATGATTCTAAGCACGTTTTTAGCATGTTTTAGCGACTTCGCTAGGCGATGCTAGCATGTGTTAACATGATGCTAGCATGTTTTTAGCATTTTTAGCACTTCGCTAGGCGATGCTAAGCACGCTTTTAGCATGTTTTAGCCCTTCGCTAGGCGATGCTAGCTTGTGTTAGCATGATGCTAGCACGCTTTTAGCATGTTTTAGCACTTCGCTAGGCGATTTTAGCATGATGCTAGCACATTTTTAGCTTGTTTTAACACTTCGCTAGTCAATGCTAGCATGTGTTAGCATGATGCTAGCATGTTTTTAGCATGTTTTAGCGTGTGGCTATGAAGATTTTAGGTCATTACTTTTTGGCTGCTTGATAAATAAATCCTCTGAGGGAGAGAGAGGGAGAGATGCAGGGCTGACAGGCCCTTTTTGTCTGTGTGTGTGAAAATGTCAGTTGGGATTTAAATTTCTGAACATTCCGCAATGTTAAGTCAATGGGAGTTTTTTCCGAGTTTGATCGTCATTTTTAGGAAAACCGTAAGTCCGATCAGTTAGAAAAGATATAGCAACTCGAGTCAGAACAGTTTGAGTGTCTGAGCCGAGTTTGGAGTATGTGGAGTTAAAGCTCTAGGAGGAGTTAGATATAGAAATTTCACCGCTAAGAAGAATAAGCGGAACTAGATAGGTACATTTCCTGAAGAAAATGTGAGTGGTGCTTGCCGTGGCAAAACTCGTCAAATAGCCTGCTTGAAAAGAACAGAAATTGTGGTCATAAATAAATCAACCCAGAAGTCTGTATAATTTTCTGGTGCAGAAATATGTGATTTGTTACTAGGTTGCTAGGGTAAGCCCATGTGGTTGCTATGCAGTTAGCAAGGTAATACAATACATGGCTCCTTTCCATCCTGAGTGAAATAAGTCAACCCAAAAATCTGTACTGTTTTCTGGTGCAGAGATATGTGATTTGTTACTCGGTTGCTAGGGTAACCCCATGTGGTTGCTAGGCAGTTACCATAGTGATACTAATCAAGTGTCCTTGCCATCCTGATTGAAATAAGTCAACCCGGAAGTCTCTATGTTTTTGTGATGCAGAGATATGTGATTTGTTACTCGGTTGCTAGGGTAAGCCCATCTGGTTGCTAGGCAGTTACCATAGTGATACTAATGAAGTCTCCTTTCCATCCTGATTGAAATAAGTCAACCCGGAAGTCTCTACGCTTTTCTGATGCAGAGATATGTGATTTGTTACTCGGTTGCTAGGGTAACCCCATCTGGTTGCTAGGCAGTTACCATAGTGATACTAATCAAGTGTCCTTGCCATCCTGATTGAAATAAATCAACCCAGAAGTCTCTCTGATTTTCTGGTGCAGAGATATAGTTACTGCTAAACGGTTGCTAGGGTACTCTGTGTAGTTGCTAGGGAGTGGCTTGGCAGCTGCCAATCATGAATCTCCAAAGGCTGCTTGTCAGTATGAATGATATAAACCAACTCCCATGCCTCTGTGACATTCAGAATGGAAGATATCCCTCTATGGATTTTGGTTGTTAAGGTGCTGGACAATGGTTGCTAGGGAGGGGCTAGGAAGTGTTGATTTGATGCATGATTGGCTGTTTGCTGTCCCGAGTCAAACGAGACCACCCTTGTGTTTCTATGACACTTCTATCCGGAGATATCCCTTTGATCTGTTTCAATAGAAGTGTATGGGACTTGTTGCTAAGGTGCTCTTAATGGTTGCTAGGGCGTGGCTTGATAGCTTCACAATGATCCTGAGAGACTGATTGGTCGTCTGAGTAAAATGAGCCCACCCCTCGTCTCTATGACACTGTGATCCAGAGCTATGTTCAATACAAATCCCTATGCCTTTTCATTTCATGGGCCGTCCTACACCATTATAAGTCAATTGGGGCATTTTTGGGCAGCTCCTGCCCCCAGGGTGCAACTTTTACCCCATATTGAGGTATGCTCTTACAGAGCCTGCCAGCCTCTTCAAATGTGGCAAATCACACGTTTCTACTGAAATCCTCGCTTGGAGCTGTGACGCGTCAAAGTTTGTCTCAATGTTAAGTCTATGGGATTTTTCGGCCGCTTTTTTGCCCCTGGGGCAAATACCGTACTCGATCAGCTTATAAAAGTCATAGCACACGTGTCCTCAATAGGCCGTTCGATTTGACACCTCATTCGTGGGTCTACGCCAAACGGTGCGGGACGAGTTAGGTGCCGAAGTTTTGTTAAGAGATATAAAAATAAAAATAAAAATAAAAATAATAAGTATGTGAGATTACAATAGTGATGCTTTGCAAGCACCACTAATAATAATAAGTTTAAGTAGGATTTCAGTAAGTTGGCTTTCACAAGCCAACTTAACCTGTTAACCTGCACCAGTGCGCAGTCGCACCGAAGAGCCCCCCCCCCCCCCCAGTTTAATGTTTATGAATAGATTTAACCTGAAAGAACATCATTAATCTTGGCAAACTATATATCATTTTAAAGGTGTAAGCCTCAAGCATCGATGATAGAGCTCTGTTTTTCGATGAAAAGCTTATAACGAATGTATTTCTTGCATTTATGTAAGCAATACAGATCAAACAAACGTAACCAAAAACGGAGTACTTACCAGTAGTGTCGTAATAACGAGCCACACACGCATCCACTGCTAAAAGTTCCAGATTGGATGGAAAGGTGAGGGTCCACTGAATAACATCCCATAGAGCATTTTTAGTCCAAAGAAACATTAACGTTGTAACATTGATGGTTATTCCTTTGTTTACATCGAAGTTTCTTCAGGGTGAAGTATCATACTTGTCGGTTATGCAATAAAATTATGCATAAAACAGACTCGGTTGCCGAACGTTATATGGGTGTGTTGCTTAGAGTGTAATGAACAAATTAAGACCGCACACACACACACAAATACAAAGATAGGCAATATATAGGTCGAAATATCCAAACACTGCGGTCAGTTTTTTTGACGTCATGATATGCTGATCCTATTGTTTTGTCTTTACAACGAAAGCCAATGAAAGAATTGAAATGATATGACTGATAGAAAATGTAGCCAAGCAGTGCACGATTCCAACGATATCCGGGAAGTTTAAATTCCTCGCGAACAAGATGTTTTTTATTTATTTGAATCAGCCACTCTAACCTCGCGAATTAGGCTGTGACCACACCCCGTCATTTGACAACAAACAAGCCATAGTAAAAAGACGGTTCCCCAGTCAACATCTGTTTTCGCGTCTTACTTACTGGACGGATTATCTCATCAAATGGATCGTCAAAAGAAGTTTTTTCTGCTGAAGATGTTTTATTTGAGATCACTCGAAGCAGCGATGACGAAATTGAGGAGTGAATACAGCGACGACGGTGATATAATTGAGGACGGAAAAGATGGTCCAATTTTACATCGGTGAGTTGCTATGTAACATGCACACATTATACGTGTGTGTGTGTGTGTGTGTGAGAGAGAGAGTGTGTGTGTGTGTGTGTGTGTGTGTGTGTGTGTGTGTGTGTGTGTGTGTGTGTGTGTTTGTTTTCCCATTTGATTTATATGGTAAATGCATTGTGGTCTGAAAAGACCAAATATAAAACAAATGGCTTGTCTGATGGCTGGCCATCAGTGTGATTGTTTGTTGGTTCTATGTCTGCCATCCATATGAATGCTGTCTGTATCACTGGCCATCACCAGCAATTGAATGTTGAATGGGCTGACTATCGGTATGAATAGTGTATATGACTAAAATAGCTTGCAGTACCCTTCATAACATTTGATCATTAGGTTGCTTTTTGAGGTATCCAAGGAGGCTTCTTGGTACCTGGACATAGTCTTGGAAAAATATTGCAGAAATCTCATTTTTCATAATATCTTCCTCAAATGTGAAATATAAACTGATGAGACTTGTGGCTTTCAATCAATTGCCTAACTGGATTCATCCAGGTTTGTTTTCATTGATTTTTCCATAAAATAATGAAATGTTACTTGCAGTACAAATTATCTTCAAGACACTTTAAATTCTATAAATTATTGTCTGTGTAAGTTTTTTCAACTTTTACATTTGGGTAATAAACTCCAAAGTGTCTTCTTTTTAAATATGTCTAAATTGTGCATGTAGAGCAAATTGTTCAGTAACTACAATTATTTTAGTTTGGGGATGTCATTTCTGGGGATGTGCCTCAGGCAGGGGAGGTAGAAAGGGAACCGACATAGTCTTGGAAAAAAGCTTGCAGGAACCCCATTTTTCATTATATCTTCCTCAAATTTGAAATATAAACTGATGAGACTTGTGGCTTTCAATCCTTTACATAATTGGATTCCTCCAGGTCTATTTTTATATAGTTGTACATGAAATAATAAAACATTTTTTGAAGTTCACATTATTTATGAGGCACTTCAACTTTTATAACTTTTTATTTGTTTGAGCATTATCAACTCTGATTTGTTGTTAGTAGAGTGCCAAGTGTCTTCTTTCCAAAGAGACCTTAATTGTGCCTGTGGTACACTGTTCTCAGGAGCTATATTTATTTTAATTCAGGTATGTCATTTTCAGCTGTGAGCCCCTGAGTGGGGGTGCAGGTTAACAGGTTAATAAGTTTAAATAGGATTTCAGTAAGTTGGCTCTCACAAGCCAACTTAATAATAAGTTTAAATAGGATTTCAATAAGTTGGCTCTCACAAGCCAACTTAAAAATAATAAGTATGTGAGATTACAATAGTGATGCTTTGCAAGCACCACTAATAATAATAACTAGTGTAAAATAATACAAGGAAACCAGCGTCAACTTAAAGGGTAAGTCTTTTTTTAATCTTTTCTGTAAAGGGGTACGCAGAGACAGTCTTGCTTCTCTTTTTCTCCCGTGCTCCGTCGCTCCTGCCCTTTTTATGCCGCTCTCCTCATGTTACTGCAATCAGACACAGGTGTTAGTCATCATTTAGCTCAGGTGTGAGCGCCCTTACCGCTTTTCTCTCCCGGACGGGCGCTTGACCACACCCCCGCTGCCACAACTAGATAGGTACATTTCCAGAAGAAAATGTGAGTGGTGCTTGCCGTGGCAAAACTCGTCAAACAGCATGTTATAACTTGAAAAGAACAAAAATTATGGTCATAAATAAATCAACCCAGAAGTCTGTAAATAAATCAACCCAGAAGTCTGTACGATTTTCTGGTGCAGAAATATGTGATTTGTTACTCGGTTGCTAGGGTAACCCCATCTGGTTGCTAGGCAGTTACCATAGTGATACTAATCAAATGTCCTTGCCATCCTGATTGAAATAAGTCAACCCGGAAGTCTCTACGTTTTTCTGATGCAGAGATATGTGATTTGTTACTTGGTTGCTAGGGAAACCCCATCTGGTTGCTAGGCAGTTACCATAGTGATACTAATCAAGTCTCCTTGCCATCCTGAGTGAAATAAATCAACCCAGAAGTCTCTCTGATTTTGTGGTGCAGAGATATAGTTATTGCTAAACGGTTGCTAGGGTACTCTGTTTAGTTGCTAGGGAGTGGCTTGGCAGCTGCCAATCATGAAACTCCAAAGGCTGCTTGTCAGTATGAATGATATAAACCAACTCCCATGCCTCTGTGACATTCAGAATGGAAGATATCCCTCTATGGATTTTGGTTGCTAAGGTGCTCGACAATAGTTGCTAGGGAGGGGCTAGAAAGTGTTGAGGTGATTCATGATTGGCTGTTTGCTGCCCCGAGTCAAACGAGACCACCCTTGTGTTTTTATGACACTTCTATCCGGAGATATCCCTTTGAAGTCTTTCATTAGAAGTCTATGGGACTTGTTGCTAAGGTGCTCTAAAAAGTTGCTAGGGCGTGGCTTGATAGATTCAAAATGATCCTGAGAGACTGATTGGTGGTCTGAGTAAAATGAGCCCGCCCCCTTGTCTCTATGACACTGTGATCCAGAGCTATGTTCAATACAAAGTCCCTATGCAATTTCATTTCATGGGCCGTCCTACATCATTGTAAGTCAATGGGGGAAACTTTGGGCAGCTCCTGCCCCCCAGGGGTGCAACTTTTACCCCATATTGAGGTATGCTCTTACAGAGCCTGCCAGCCTCTTCAAATGTGGCAAATCACACATTTCTGCAAAATCCTCGCTCGGAGCTGTGATGCGTAAAAGTTTGTCACAATGTTAAGTCTATGGGATTTTTCAGGCTTTTTTGCCCCTGGGGCAAATACCGTACTCGATACGCTTATAAAAGTCATAGCACATGTGTCCTAAATAGGCCGTTCGAGTTGACACCTCATTCGTGGGTCTACGCCAAACGGTGCAGGACGAGTTAGGTGCCGAAGTTTTGTACGGAGATATAATAATAAGAAAAACTAGAATGTACATTTCCTGAAGAAAATGTGAGTGGTGCTTGCCATGGCAAAACTCGTCAAATAGCATTTTATAACTGCTGAGATATGTGTTTTTTTACTCGGTTGCTAGGGTACCCCCATCTGGTTGCTAGGCAGTTACTATAGTGATATTTGTCAAGTGTCCTTGCTATCCTGAGTAAAATCAGTCAACCAGGAAGTCTCTACGATGTTCTGTTCCAGAGATATGTGATTTGTTACTTGGTTGCTAGGGTAACCCCTCCTTGGTGCTAGGCAGTTACCATAGTGATACTTATGAAGTCTCCTTGCCATCCTGAGTGAAATAAACCAAGCCAGAAGTCTCTACGTTTTTCTGATGCAGAGATATGTGATTTGTTACTCGGTTGCTAGGGTAACCCCATCTGGTTGCTAGGCAGTTACCATACTGATACTAATCAAGTCTCCTTGCCATCCTGAGTGAAATAAGTCAACCCGAAATCTCTACTGTTTTCTGTTGCAAAGATATGTGATTTGTTACTCTGTTGCTAGGGTAACCCCATCTGGTTGCTAGGCAGTTACCATAGTGATACTTATGAAGTCTCCTTGCCATCCTGATTGAAATAAATCAACCCAGAAGTCTCTCTGATTTTCTGGTGCAGAGATATAGTTATTGCTAAACGGTTGCTAGGGTACTCTGTTTAGTTGCTAGGGAGTGGCTTGGCAGCTGCCAATCATGAAACTCCAAAGGCTGCTTGTCAGTATGAATGATATAAACCAACTCCCATGCCTCTGTGACATTCAGAATGGAAGATATCCCTCTATGGATTTTGGTTGCTAAGTTGCTCGACAATGGTTGCTAGGGAGGGGCTAGGAAGTGTTGAGGTGATTCATGATTGGCTGTTTGCTGCCCAGAGTCAAACGAGACCACCCTTGTGTTTCTATGACAGTTCTATCTGGAGATATCCCTTTGATCTCTTTCATTAGAAGTCTATGGGACTTGTTGGTAAGGTGCTCTAAATGGTTGCTAGGGCGTGGCTTGATAGCTTCACAATGATCCTGAGAGACTGATTGGTCATCTGAGTAAAATGAGCCCACCCCCTTGTCTCTATGACACTGTGATCCAGAGCTATGTTCAATACAAAATCCCTATGCATTTCATTTCATGGGCCGTCCTTCACCATAGTACGTCCTTCACCATAGTAAGTCAATGGGGGCAGCTCCTGCAACTTTGGGCAGCTCCTGCCCCCAGGGGTGCAACTTTTACCCCATATTGAGGTATGCTCTTACAGAGTCTGCCAGCCTCTTCAAATGTGGCAAATCACTTGTTTCTGCGAAATCCTCGCTCGGAGCTGTGACTCGTCAAAGTTTGCCGCAATGTTAAGTCTATGGGATTTTTAGGCCGCTTTTTTGCCCCTGGGGCAAATACCGCACTCGATCGCTTATAAAAGTCATAGCACACGTGTCCTCAATAGGCCGTTCGATTTGATACCTCATTCGTGGGTCTACGCCAAACGGTGCGGACGACGAGTTAGGTGCCAAGTTTTGTTAAGAGATATAATAAAAATAAAAATAAAAATAACTAGATAGGTACATTTCCTGAAGAAAATGTGAGTGGTGCTTGCCGTGGCAAAACTCGATCAAATAGCCTGCTTGAAAAGAACAGAAATTGTGGTCATAAATAAATCAACCCAGAAGTCTGTATAATGTTCTGGTGCAGAAATATGTGATTTGTTAGTAGGTTGCTAGGGTAACCCCTCCTTGTTGCTAGGCAGTTACCATAGTGATCATAATCAAGTGTCTTTGCCATCCTGATTGAAATAAACCAACCCAGAAGTATCTACGCTTTTCTGATGCAGAGATATGTGATTTGTTACTTGGTTGCTAGGGTAACCCCATATGGTTGCTAGGCAGTTACCATAGTGATACTAATGAAGTGTCCTTGCCATCCTGAGTAAAATAAGTCAACCCGGAAGTCTCTACTGTTTTGTAGTGCAGAGATATGTGATTTGTTACTCGGTTGCTAGGGTAACCCCATCTGGTTGCTAGGCAGTTACCATAGTGATAGTAATCAGGTCTCCTTGCCATCCTGAGTGAAATAAACCAACCCAGAAGTCTGTACGTTTTTGTGATGCAGAGATATGTGATTTGTTACTTGGTTGCTAGGGTAACCCCATATGGTTGCTAGGCAGTTACCATAGTGATAGTAATGAAGTCCCCTTGCCATCCTGATTGAAATAAGTCAACCCGAAATCTCTACAAATTTCTGGTGGAAAGATATGTGATTTGTTACTCGGTTGCTAGGTTAACCCCATCTGGTTTCTATGCAGTTACCATAGTGATACTAATCAAGTCTCCTGGCCATCCTGATTAAAATAAATCAACCCAGAATTCTCTTCAATTTTCTGGTGCAGAGATATGTGATTTGTTACTCGGTTGCTAGGGTAACCCCTCCTTGTTGCTAGGCAGTTACCATAGTGATCATAATCAAGTGTCTTTGCCATCCTGATTGAAATAAACCAACCCAGAAGTATCTACGCTTTTCTGATGCAGAGATATGTGATTTGTTACTTGGTTGCTAGGGTAACCCCATATGGTTGCTAGGCAGTTACCATAGTGATACTAATGAAGTGTCCTTGCCATCCTGAGTAAAATAAGTCAACCCGGAAGTCTCTACTGTTTTCTAGTGCAGAGATATGTGATTTGTTACTCGGTTGCTAGGGTAACCCCATCTGGTTGCTAGGCAGTTACCATAGTGATAGTAATCAAGTGTCCTTGCCATCCTGAGTGAAATAAATAAACCCAGAGGTCTGTGATATTTTCTGGTGCAGAGATATGTGATTTGTTACTTGGTTGCTAGGGTAACCCCATCTGGTTGCTAGGCAGTTACCATAGTGATAGTAATAAAGTGTCCTTGCCATCCTGAATGAAATAAATCAACCCAGAGGTCTGTACTATTTTGTGGTGCAGAGATATGTGATTTGTTACTCGGTTGCTAGGGTAACCCCATCTGGTTGCTAGGCAGTTACCATAGTGATACTAATCAAGTGTCCTTGACAGCCTGATTGAAATAAGTCAACCCGGAAGTCTCTATGTTTTTGTGATGCAGAGATATGTGATTTGTTACTCGGTTGCTAGGGTAAGCCCATCTGGTTGCTAGGCATTTACCATAGTGATACTAATGAAGTGTCCTTTCCATCCTGATTGAAATAAGTCAACCCGAAGTCTCTACGCTTTTCTGATGCAGAGATATGTGATTTGTTACTCGGTTGCTAGGGTAACCCCATCTGGTTGCTAGGCAGTTACCATAGTGATACTAATCAAGTCTCCTTGCCATCCTGATTGAAATAAATCAACCCAGAAGTCTCTCTGATTTTCTGGTGCAGAGATATAGTTACTGCTAAGCGGTTGCTAGGGTACTCTGTTTAGTTGCTAGGGAGTGGCTTGGCAGCTGCCAATCATGAATCTCCAAAGGCTGCTTGTCAGTATGAATGATATAAACCAACTCCCATGCCTCTGTGACATTCAGAATGGAAGATATCCCTCTATGGATTTTGGTTGTTAAGGTGCTCGACAATGGTTGCTATGGAGGGGCTAGGAAGTGTTGATTTGATGCATGATTGGCTGTTTGCTGTCCCGAGTCAAACGAGACCACCCTTGTGTTTCTATGACACTTCTATCCGGAGATATCCCTTTGATATGTTTCAATAGAAGTCTATGTGACTTGTTGCTAAGGTGCTCTTAATGGTTGCTAGGGCGTGGCTTGATAGCTTCACAATGATCCTGAGAGACTGATTGGTCGTCTGAGTAAAATGAGCCCACCCCCTCGTCTCTATGACACTGTGATCCAGAGCTATGTTCAATACAAATCCCTATGCCTTTTCATTTCATGGGCCGTCCTACACCATTATAAGTCAATTGGGGCATTTTTGGGCAGCTCCTGCCCCCAGGGGTGCAACTTTTACCCCATATTGAGGTATGCTCTTACAGAGCCTGCCAGCCTCTTCAAATGTGGCAAATCACACGTTTCTACTGAAATCCTCGCTTGGAGCTGTGACGCGTCAAAGTTTGTCTCAATGTTAAGTCTATGGGATTTTTTGGCGCTTTTTTGCCCCTGGGGCAAATACCGTACTCCGATCAGCTTATAAAAGTCATAGCACACGTGTCCTCAATAGGCCGTTCGATTTGATACCTCATTACGTGGGTCTACGCCAAACGGTGCAGGGACGAAGTTAGGTGTCGAAGTTTTGTTAAGAGATATAATAAAAATAACTAGATAGGTACATTTCCTGAAGAAAATGTGAGTGGTGCTTGCCGTGGCAAAACTCGATCAAATAGCCTGCTTGAAAAGAACAGAAATTGTGGTCATAAATAAATCAACCCAGAAGACTGTATAATTTTCTGGTGCAGAAATATGTGATTTGTTACTAGGTTGCTAGGGTAAGCCCATGTGGTTGCTATGCAGTTAGCAAGGTAATACAATACATGGCTCCTTTCCATCCTGAGTGAAATAAGTCAACCCAAAAATCTGTACTGTTTTCTGGTGCAGAGATATGTGATTTGTTACTCGGTTGCTAGGGTAACCCCATGTGGTTGCTAGGCAGTTACCATAGTGATACTTATCAAGTCTCCTTGCTATCCAGAGTAAAATCAGTCAACCAGGAAGTCTCTACGATGTTCTGATCCAGAGATATGTGATTTGTTATTTGGTTGCTAGGGTAACCCCTCCTTGTTGCTAGGCAGTTACCATAGTGATACTTATGAAGTCTCCTTGCCATCCTGAGTGAAATAAACCAACCCAGAAGTCTCTACGTTTTCTGATGCAGAGATATGTGATTTGTTACTTGGTTGCTAGGGTAACCCCATATGGTTGCTAGGCAGTTACCATAGTGATACTAATGAAGTCTCCTTGCCATCCTGAGTGAAATAAGTCAACCCGGAAGTCACTACTGTTTTCTGGTGCAGAGATATGTGATTTGTTACTCGGTTGCTAGGGTAACCCCATCTGGTTGCTAGGCAGTTACCATATTGATACTAATGAAGTGTCCTTGCCATCCTGGTTGAAATAAATCAACCCGGAAGTCTGTAGTCTTTTCTGGTGCCGAGATATGTGATTTGTTTCTCGGTTGCTAGGGTAACCCCATGTGGTTGATAGGCAGTTACCATAGCGATAGTAATCAAGTGTCCTTGCGATCCTGAGTGAAATAAATCAACCCGGAAGTCTGTACTCTTTTCTGGTGCCGAGATATGTGATTTGTTTCTCGGTTGCTAGGGCAACCCCATCTGGTTGCTAGGCAGTTACCATAGTGATAGTAATGAAGTGTCCTTGCGATCCTGAGTGAAATAAATCAAGCCGGAAGTCAGTACTATTTTGTGGTGCAGAGATATGTGATTTGTTACTCGGTTGCTAGGGTAACCCCATCTGGTTGCTAGGCAGTTACCATAGTGATAGTAATCAAGTGTCCTTGCCATCCTGATGGAAATAAGTCAACCCAGAAGTATCTACGTTTTCTGATGCAGAGATATGTGATTTGTTACTCGGTTGCTAGGGTAACCCCATGTGGTTGCTAGGCAGTTACCATATTGATACTAATGAAGTGTCCTTGCCATCCTGGTTGAAATAAATCAACCTGGAAGTCTGTACTCTTTTCTGGTGCCGAGATATGTGATTTGTTTCTCGGTTGCTAGGGTAACCCCATCTGGTTGCTAGGCAGTTACCATAGTGGTAGTAATGAAGTGTCCTTGCCATCCTGAGTGAAATAAATCAACCCGGAAGTCAGTACTATTTTGTGGTGCAGAGATAGGTGATTTGTTACTCGGTTGCTAGGGTAACCCCATCTGGTTGCTAGGCAGTAATCATAGTGATACTAATCAAGTGTCCTTGCCATCCTGATTGAAATAAGTCAACCCGGAAGTCTGTACGTTTTTCTGATGCAGAGATATGTGATTTGTTACTTTCGGTCGCTAGGGTAAGCTCATATGGTTGCTAGGCAGTTACCATAGTGATAGTAATGAAGTCTCCTTTCCATCCTGATTGAAATAAGTCAACCCGAAGTCTCGAGCGTTTTTGTGATGCAGAGATATGTGATTTGTTACTCGGTTGCTAGGGTAACCCCATGTGGTTGCTAGGCAGTTACCATAGTGATACTAATCAAGTGTCCTTGCCATCCTGTTTGAAATAAGTCAACCCGGAAGTCTCTATGTTTTTGTGATGCAGAGATATGTGATTTGTTTCTCGGTTGCTAGGGTAACCCCATCTGGTTGCTAGGCAGTTACCATAGTGATAGTAATCAAGTGTCCTTGCGATCCTGAGTGAAATAAATCAACCCGGAAGTCTGTACTCTTTTCTGGTGCCGAGATATGTGATTTGTTTCTCGGTTGCTAGGGTAACCCCATCTGGTTGCTAGGCAGTTACCATAGTGATAGTAATCAAGTGTCCTTGCGATCCTGAGTGAAATAAATCAACCCGGAAGTCAGTACTATTTTCTGGTGCAGAGATATGTGATTTGTTACTCGGTTGCTAGGGTAACCCCATCTGGTTGCTAGGCAGTTACCATAGTGATATTAATGAAGTGTCCTTGCCATCCTGATTGAAATAAGTCAACCCAGAAGTATCTACGTTTTTCTGATGCAGAGATATGTGATTTGTTACTCGGTTGCTAGGGTAACCCCATGTGGTTGCTAGGCAGTTACCATATTGATACTAATGAAGTGTCCTTGCCATCCTGGTTGAAATAAATCAACCTGGAAGTCTGTACTCTTTTCTGGTGCCGAGATATGTGATTTGTTTCTCGGTTGCTAGGGTAACCCCATCTGGTTGCTAGGCAGTTACCATAGTGATAGTAATGAAGTGTCCTTGCCATCCTGAGTGAAATAAATCAACCCGGAAGTCAGTACTATTTTCTGGTGCAGAGATATGTGATTTGTTACTCGGTTGCTAGGGTAACCCCATCTGGTTGCTAGGCAGTAATCATAGTGATACTAATCAAGTGTCCTTGCCATCCTGATTGAAATAAGTCAATCCGGAAGTCTCTACGTTTTTCTGATGCAGAGATATGTGATTTGTTACTCGGTTGCTAGGGTAAGCTCATGTGGTTGCTAGGCAGTTACCATAGTGATACTAATGAAGTGTCCTTGCCATCCTGATTGAAATAAGTCAACCCGAAGTCTCTACGTTTTTCTGATGCAGAGATATGTGTTTTGTTACCGGAGCATCCCAACTGAACGAAGATTGC
>NW_026266741.1:7500-23191 GCF_025860055.1 Xyrauchen texanus | reverse complement strand
ATAGATATTTAAAGGATCCATTTTGCAAAAATGATCCTAACTTCTATGAAAAAAGGAAGAACATTTTTAAACAACATTATCACTGTGATGTACATTTTAGGGCTTGTCAGAAAGAATATAATTTATTCAAATCTAAGAACAAAATATCTGCACTCAAGGTACTTCACACAGTACGCTGTGCACAAGACATACAGCACAAATACAAAAACATGTATCTGATGCGCCAGCAAAGAGACACGTTACAAAATAACCAACCTGACGCAGTACAAGATCCGACTGTGTTAAGAGCCCTAAATATTTTCAGAGATGTTATAAAACAGGGGCCAACTTATGTCTGCACATGCTGTGCCAGAGCGCTCTTCTCAAATCAAGTCAAATCATGTGATCATGAGCGCTATCAGAAGAATCCGACAGTTGCTTCAGTTTGCTTGACTGGAAATTATGTTCACGTCTGCTCCGACTGCCATGATCAATGTGCCCTGGATCACAGGAAAACAGAGTGGATCTGTCACTGCTGCCATAATACACTATTGAGTAGTCTGATGCCAGACATTGCTTTAGCCAATCAACTTCAGTTCGCTCCCATTCCTCCAGAACTCTGCGATTTGAATGTTCTTGAAAGACACGTTATTGCAAAGTACATTCCTTTTGCTAAGATTGTTACACTACCGAAAGGCCAGCAAAGAGCTTTAAAAGGCGCAGTGATTTATGTTGCATCTGAAGTAGAAACAACAGTGAATTGTTTACCCAGACCAAGAAGTGAATCACAACTGCTTACAGTGAAACTGAAGAGACGTCTGTGTTACCAAGGTCACTATCAGTTTCAGACTTTGAACATGCAAAAGGTTTTGTCTGATTTAAGAAAGCTAAAAGATATCCATTCAGAATATAAAGATATCTTCATTAATGCAGAACTCTCTGAAGAAGAAATGTTTAATGAGCATGAACAGTGTGCAAATGATATCAGTGCTTCTGATGAGGAAATGGATATTGCAAGCAGACAAATTGAGAACACTGAAGAACAGAGCTATGAGAATGAACACAATGATGCAAACGATGACACTACTGCAGAAGAGCAATCAAGAGGCCTTGCCTTGGACACATGTCTTCAGCCCCCAGATCTCGGCCATCAGCTGTTGACTTATGATGATGGAATATTTTGCATTGCCCCAGCAGAGAGAAACACTCCAGTAAACACTTTCAAAGTTCCTAAACTTGAGTCTATGGCATTTCCAGTGCAGTTTCCCGATGGCAAGAACACATTTGATGAGCCTGGCAGAGCAAAACATGTTTCCCCCAGCAGATACTTTAACTCTAGACTATTCTCTATTGACAATCGATGTAGCGAAGGATACCAACTATATCTTCTTTGCGCAGTTTGTGACTGAAATGAACATGGCCACATCTAGTATGTCTATCCAGATGAGGAAAGCAAAACCCATGACTCGTGATGGACGCAGAATAAACTGTTCACTGCTGCAGGACAAGCATGAGTTAGAAAAGCTTGTAATAAATAAGGAAGCTACACGATTCATGCAACCATTAAGAGGGACTCCAGCATACTGGGAGAAATCTCTCCGTGATTTGTTTGCTATGCTGAGACAGCTGGGCACTCCTACATTTTTCTGTACATTTAGTGCTGCTGAGATGAGATGGCCTGATGTGATTACTGCTATTAAAGCACAACAAGGTGAAACTGTGAACTTTGCTGAGTTAGACTGGTCTGAAAAATGTGAAATCCTCAGAAGCAACCCAGTCACAGCCATGCGGATGTTTGAAAAACGAGTTGAAGCCTTGATGAGAGATTTGATCAATTCACCTGCTCGACCTATCGGTGAGGTTATTGACTTTTTCTACAGAGTGGAATTCCAGCTACGTGGCTCTCCACACATTCACTGCTTATTTTGGGTGAAAGATGCTCCAGAGTTTGAAAAAGATCAAGATCAGGATGTGTGTGATTTCATTGATAAATATATCTCATGCAAATTACCAGACCCAAACAAAGACCCAGAACTACATAAAATTGTAAGTGAAGTGCAGATGCATAGTCGTAACCACTCAAAATCCTGTAGAAAGAACAAGAAGCACTGCCGGTTTGGATTTCCTAAACCACCCATTAGCAGAACCATGATATCCCGGCCCAGGCCTCCTCCTGCAGATCAGTCTGATGAAGAGAATGAATCCGAGGAAAGACATTACACCAGTTTTGCAAAAGAACAGCTACAGAATGTGTGGGATCTACTGAATGACTCAACTCAGAGTTTTGATAGCATTACACAGCTACTTCATAAAGTAAACATGACTTATGAAGAGTACGAGAAACATATTGATACTATTTCTACATCAAGTTCAATATATATGGAGAGACGACCACAGGACTGCTGGGTGAACGGCTATAATCCAATGCTATTAAGAGCCTGGGATGCAAACATGGACATACAGTTCATTCTGAACCCCTACAGCTGTATCATGTATATTGTCTCAGTACATTTCAAAAGCTGAACATGAGATGAGCGATTACCTTAAAAAAGTGATAAAAGACTCAAGCCATGATAACCTGTCTGAACGTGAGTGCATGAAGCAGGTCATGAATGCCTATTCAAAGAACAGAGAAGTCAGTGCTCAGGAGGCAGTCGCTCGCACATGCAGTCTGAAATTAAAATCATCATCACGTGCTGTCATATTCATACCTACTGATGACAACGCTGTAAAGATGAGTTTACCAATGAGCTGCTTGCAGACCATGGATGATGACATAGAGAATGTGTGGATGACTGGATTGCCAGACAAGTACAAGGCCAGACCAAACAGACCTGAATTTGAGAACATGTGCATGGCTGAATTTGCAAGTGAATACCGCATTGTTTATGCAGGTAAGAAAAAAGGTAAAAATGTTTTGCCACTTCAAAAAAATTTGGGACACATACAGAAAAGAACAAGGGGAAAACCTGCTGTCATTAGATTTGCACGTTTCTCAGAGCAGAAAAACCCAGAAAAATTCTATGGAACTTTTCTAAAGCTTTACTTGCCATATCGCTCAGATGAGCAGCTGAAGTCCACAAGATTTCCGACATATGAATCATTTTTTGCATTTGCTTCTGTAAAACTACCAGGAACTGATGAACTGCAGCGTGTGTACAATATTGTAAATGAAAACCGTGAGAAATATGAAAAACATAATGAGGCTATAGAAAAGGCAATTGAGGATTTTGAACAGAATGGTCCAGTTGAAGATGCATGGTCTAAATTGGCTCCAGCAAATGAACTGATCCGTTTGGAGAGCATATCAGAACGTGAACCCACTGATCCCAATGATGTGAACGAGCAGGACGATGTCCCTGAATACACAGCATCTACCTCTGTCAGTAACACAGCTATGCCACTCGTGGAAGCAACCCAACAAAATCATGCACAGATTCGCAAAATGTACCAGAGCTTGAATCAAACACAAGCTTCCATATTTTATGCAGTCAGAGACTGGTGCAAAAGATGTGTCTCTGGTGAAAACCCACAACAATTTCTGTATTTTTTGAATGGAGGAGCAGGAGTTGGTAAATCACACGTTATCAAATCTATTTATGCAGAAGCAACCAAGATTTTGCGCAGGCTTCCATGCATACAAGAGCATACTGACATTTCCAAGCCAACCGTTCTTTTATCCGCATTCACGGGAACCGCAGCCTTTGGAATCTCAGGAAAAACACTCCATTGTCTACTGAAACTCCCAAGAAGCTTGAAGCCTCCATACCAAGGCTTGGGAAACAGCTTGGATGAAATCAGGGCAGACCTTTCTAATGCACACATTTTAATTATCGACGAAATATCAATGGTGTCAAAACAGTTGTTTGCCTATGTGAACTGGAGACTTCAACAGATTAAAGGAAACCAGAAACCTTTTGGTGGCTTATCTTTATTAGCTGTAGGAGATTATTATCAATTACCACCTGTAGGAAGAGCAAAACCACTCTGTGTGTATGAGGACCATGTGCTGGACTTCTGGACAGATAATTTTAAAATGATAACTATGACACAGATCATGAGACAGAGAGATGATCTTGCATACGCTGAGCTGCTCAACAGACTGAGAGTAAAAAAGAAGCATGAGAAGCTGACTGATGCAGACAGGTGCATGTTAGAAACTGTCATAAGATCCTCCCCTGAAGAGTGTCCCACTGATGCGTTACACATCTATGCAACCAATAAAGAGGTAGACAATCACAACACTGAAGCCATATCCTCCCGCTTTTCAAATATCAGTACCATAAATGCACATGATTACAAAAAAGATCCCCGAACAGGAGAAATGAAAAGGCAAGCGGCACCATTTAAAGGAGACAATCGTGACCTTATTGACACACTACAGATTGCTATTGGTGCACGAGTGATGCTAACCAGAAATATTGATGTGGAAGATGGACTGGTTAATGGCACTTTTGGCAAGGTGGCAAAAATAACTCATACTCGAGATGGATTGGTTAAATTAATTGGTCTTCATTTAGATAATGTGACTGCTGGACAAAAACATCGCAACAAAGCACCTGATGGAGATGACAACATTGTCTATATTGAGAGGTCAGAGGAACCACTGAAAAGAAAAGGAACAATTCGGAGACAATTTCCCATGAAGCTTGCTTTTGCATGTACCATCCATAAAGTGCAAGGAATGACAACTGATCGCGCTGTTGTATCTCTGAAGCACATATTCGAATCAGGCATGGCATACGTTGCACTTAGCAGAACAACATCACTCAGTGGATTGCACATTACTGACTTTGATGAAAAGAAAATCTTCTGTGATCCAGAAATAAGTGCCTCCTTGGAGAACATGCCAAAAGCAGATTTTCACAGTATCCAGCCCATCCTACATATCGTACAGGATTCCAACCTTAATTCAGCTCTTAAAATCATTCATCATAACACAGAGGGACTGGAGTGTCATATGGATGATTTAAAATGCCACCATGAGCTTCTCTTGGCTGATGTTTTGTGCCTCACTGAAACACAACTGTCAGGCTCCGATGTTCCTGCACATCTACATCTGGATGGATACACCATGTACAAACGCAACAGGCATGCATCCTACACAAACTATGCACATTTGGCAAACAAGAATGGTGGTGGAGTGGCCATTTATGTGAAGAACAGCTTTCAGGTTTGTCCTCTGATGTACATACAGAATGTTACTGACTTGGAATATTTGGTTTTGAAGATAGAAGCCCCCAAACAAGCACTTCTTGCAGTAATCTACAGACCACCAAGTTATAATTTGGCAGAGTTTTTGGCACATCTGAACGCCCTCTTGACATCTCTGGAGATCATCGATTTCAGGCCTCTAATCGTTTGTGGCGACTTCAATGAAGATCAGCTTTCTCATTGCAACAAACCTATTCTCAATTTGTTTGAAGATAAAGGATACACACAGCTAATCAGCACCAGGACAACAGAAAAAACACTCTTCTGGACCCTGTCTTCATAAGCAGCGCATACGTGAACGTCAGAGCAGGAGTTCTACAGACCTATTACAGCTATCATGATCCTGTGTATTGTGTTTTAGAATAGATACATCAAATATATAAAAATATGCATCACACATTCAACAAGCTGTAAGATAACATCTTTATTTTAAGAAAAAATTATGCTAATACTAATAAATGTATACCACTAAACGGTTCACATTTTGTCTTCTTCGCCTGTGTGCATGTGAGAATGTGTTTGATATAGTGTGTGTGTGTGTGTGTGTGTGTGTGTGTGTTAGATAATGAATGAATGGAGAGTGAATGTCCTTTCCAAGGATCGCCACCTTGACGTGGTGGAAAGGCTTGTGTGTTCCAGTGATCCCAAGAGTGAATCATTCTAGAGTTTTTTTACTCCAGTTTGACTTGCTTAAGTGTGAGGTTCCAGACTAAGTGCGATCCAAATGGGCATTAACTAAATAAAATAATTTTTGAAGCATAATTACTTGACTTTGTCTTTCTTGATCCACAAACATATTCAGACACTCACTCACTTACACACACACACACACACACACACACACACACACACACAGACACGCACACTAACTCACACACTCCCGCAAAGAGTTCTTGAGTTTAGAGTTTATACGAGTTTATACGTTTAAATAAGTAAGAGTTCAGAGTTTATTAATTTATGAGTTTAAGAGTTTATAAGTGTATCAATTCATACGTTTAAATTAAGTAAATTTAGTATACATTGGCACGTTTTTAGCATGTTTTAGCACTTCGCTAGGCGATGCTAGCATGTGTTAGCATGATGCTAGCACATATTTAGCATTTTCTAGCACTTCGCTAGGCGATGCTAACATGTGTTAGCATGATGCTAGCACGTTTTTAGCATGTTTTAGCACTTCGCCGAGCGATGCTAGCATGTGTTAGCATGATGCTAGCACGTTTTTAGCATGTTTTAGCACTTCGCTAGGCGATGCTAGCATGTGTTAGCATGATGCTAGCACGTTTTTAGCATTTTTAGCACTTCGCTAGGCGATGCTAGCATGTGTTAGCATGATGCTAGCACGTTTTTAGCATTTTTTAGCACTTCGCTAGGCGATGCTAGCATGTGTTAGCATGATGCTAGCACGTTTTTAGCATGTTTTAGCACTTTGCTAGGCGATGCTAGCATGTGTTAGCATGATGCTAGCACGTTTTTAGCATGTTTTAGCACTTTGCTAGGCGATTTTAGCATGTGTTAGCATGATGTTAGCACTTTTTTAGCATGTTTTAGCACTTCGCTAGGCGATGCTAGCATGTGTTACCAGTGTAGACTGATTCCCAAACAAATGACTCTAATGAGCCGGTTCTTTTGAATCTACAGTGTGAAACATACAGTGTGACCAGTGTAATCTGATTACAACATTAATGACTTTAATGAGCCGGTTCTTTTGAATCCACAGTGTGAAACATACAGCGTGAGCAGTGTAGTCTGATTACAACATTAATGACTCTAATGAGCCGGTTCTTTTGAATCTACAGTGTGAAACATACAGTGTGAGCAGTGTAGTCTGATTACAACATTAATGACTCTAATGAGCCGGTTCTTTTGAATCCACAGTGTGAAACATACAGTGTGACCAGTGTAGTCTGATTCCCAAATTAATGACTCTAATGAGCCGGTTCTTTTGAATCTAAAATGTGAAACATACAGTGTGACCAGTGTAGTCTGATTCCCAAATTAATGACTCTAATGAGCCGGTTCTTTTGAATCTACAATGTGAAACATACAGTGTGACCAGTGTAGTCTGATTCCCAAATTAATGACTCTAATGAGCCGGTTCTTTTGAATCTACAATGTGAAACATACAGTGTGACCAGTGTAGTCTGATTCCCAAATTAATGACTCTAATGAGCCGGTTCTTTTGAATCTACAATGTGAAACATACAGTGTGACCAGTGTTGTCTGATTCCCAAATGAATGACTCTAATGAGCCGGTTCTTTTGAATCTACAATGTGAAACATACAGTGTGACCAGTGTAGTCTGATTCCCAAATTAATGACTCTAATGAGCCGGTTCTTTTGAATCTACAATGTGAAACAAACAGTGTGACCAGTGTAGTCTGATTCCCAAATTAATGACTCTAATGAGCCAGTTCTTTTGAATCTACAATGTGAAACATACAGTGTGACCTGTGTAGTCTGATTCCCAAATTAATGACTCTGATGAGCCGGTTCTTTTGAATCTACAATGTGAAACTTACAGTGTGACCAGTTTAGTCTGATTCCCAAATGAATGACTCTAATGAGCCGGTTCTTTTGAATCTACAATGTGAAACATACAGTGTGACCAGTGTAGTCTGATTCCCAAATTAATGACTCTAATGAGCCGGTTCTTTTGAATCTACAATGTGAAACATACAGTGTGACCAGAGTGTAGTCTGATTCCCAAATTAATGACTCTAATGAGCCGGTTCTTTTGAATCTACAATGTGAAACATACAGTGTGACCAGTGTAGTCTGATTCCCAAATTAATGACTCTAATGAGCCGGTTCTTTTGAATCTACAATGTGAAACATACAGTGTGACCAGTGTAGTCTGATTCCCAAATTAATGACTCTAATGAGCCGGTTCTTTTGAATGTAAAATGTGAAACATACAGTGTGACCAGTGTAGTCTGATTCCCAAATTAATGACTCTAATGAGCCGGTTCTTTTGAATCTACAGTGTGAAACATACAGTGTGACCAGTTTAGTCTGATTCCCAAATTAATGACTCTAATGAGCCAGTCCTTTTGAATCTAAAATGTGAAACATACAGTGTGACCAGTGTAGTCTGATTCCCAAATGAATGACTCTAATGAGCCGGTTCTTTTGAATCTACAGTGTGAAACATACAGTGTGACCAGTGTAGTCTGATTCCCAAATGAATGACTGTAATGAGCCAGTTCTTTTGAATCTACAGTGTAGAAACATACAGTGTGACCAGTGTAGATCTGATTCCCAAATGAATGACTCTAATGAGCCAGTTCTTTAGAATCTACAGTGTGAAACATACAGATGTGACCAGTGTAGTCTGATTCCTCAAATGAGATAGACTCTAGATGAGCCAGTTCTACAGTGTAGTGTTAAAAGATAGATTAGACTAGATAGATAGATAGATAGATAGATAGATAGATAGATAGATAGATAGATAGATATTGACCCTCAGATAGATGCTAGCACGTTTTTAGCATGTTTTAGCGTGTGGCTAGGAAGATTTTAGGTCATTACTTTTTGGCTGCTTGATAAAAGAAATCCTCTGAGGGAGAGAGAGAGGGAGAGATGCAGGGCTGACAGGCCCTTTTTGTCTGTGTGTGTGAAAATGTCAGTTGGAATTTGAATTTCTGAACATTCCGCAATGTTAAGTCAATGGGAGTTTTTTCCGAGTTTGATCGTCATTTTTAGGAAAACCGTAAGTCCGATCAGTTAGAAAAGATATAGCACACTATTCGGGATTAGTCTGAAGGTCTGTGCCGAGTTTGGTGCCTGTAGCTTAAAAGCTCTAGGAGGAGTTAGATATAGAAATTTCAGAGTAAGAAGAATAATAACTAGAAAAAGTTCGTCGAGACAAACTTTAAGTTGGCTTGTGAAAGTTTGGACCAGAAAGTTTGAAGAAGTTTAAAGTAGTTTGAAGTTTAAATTAGTTTAAAGTAGTTTAAAGTAGTTTATAGTTTAAAGTAGTTTGAAGTTTAAAGTAGTTTATAGTTTAAATGAGTTTAAAGTTTAAATTAGTTTAAAGTAGTTTGTAGTTTAAATTAGTTTAAAGTTTAAAGTAGTTTGTAGTTTAAAGTCGTTTAAAGTTTAACTTAGTTGCTAGATAGATAGATAGATAGATAGATAGATAGATAGATAGACACAGATAGATAGATATTTACCCTCAGATAGATAGATAGATAGATAGAGAGAGAGAGATAGATATTTACCCTCAGATAGATAGATAGATAGATAGATAGATATTGACCCTCAAATAGATAGATAGATAGATATTGACCCTCAGATAGCATGATGCTAACACGTTTTTAGCATGTTTTAGTACTTCGCTAGGCAATGCTAGCATGTGTTAGCATGATGCTAGCACGCTTTATCATGTTTTAGCACTTAGCTAGATGATGCTAGCATGTGTTAGCATGATGCTAACACGCTTTTAGCATATTTTAGCACTCGCTAGGCGATGCTAACATGTGTTAGCATGATGGTATCACGCTTTTAGAATTTTTTAGCACTTCGCTAGGCGATGCTAGCATGTGTTACCATGATGCTAACACGTTTTCAGCATGTTTTCACACTCGCTAGGCGATGTTAGCATGTGTTAGCATGATGCTAGCACGCTTTTAGCATGTTTTAGCACTTCGCTAGGCGATGCTAGCATGTGTTAAGCATGATGCTAAGACGCTTTTAGCATTTTTTAGCACTTCGCTAGGCGATGCTAAGCATGTGTTAGCATGATGCTAAGCACGTTTTTAGCATGTTTTAGCGACTTCGCTAGGCGATGCTAGCACGCTTTTAGCATTTTTTAGCACTTCGCTAGGGATGCTAAGACGCTTTAGCATTTTTTAGCACTTCGCTAGGCGATTTTAGCATGATGCTAAGCACGCTTTTAGCATTTTTAGCACTTCGCTAGGCGATGCTAAGCATGTGTTATCATGATGTTAACACGCTTTTAGCATTTTTAAAACTTCGCTAGGCGATGCTAAGCATGTGTTATCATGATGTTAAGCACGCTTTTAGCATGGTTTAGCACTTCCCTAGGCGACGCTAAGCATGTGTTAAGATGATGCTAAGCACGTTTTAAGCATTTTTTAGCACTTCGCTAGGCGATGCTAGCATGTGTTAAGCATGATGCTAAGACGCTTTTAGCATGTTTTAAGCACTTCGCTAGGCGATGCTAGCATGTTTTAGCATGATGCTAGACGCTTTTAGCATGTTTTAGCACTCGCTAGGCGATGCTAGCATGTTTTAGCATGATGCTAAGACGCTTTTAAGCATTTTTTAGCACTTCGCTAGGCGATGCTATGATGTGTTAAGCATGATGCTAACGACGCTTTTAGCATGTTTTAAGCACTTCGCTAGGCGATGCTAAGCATGTGTTAAGCATGATGCTAAGACGCTTTTAGCATGTTTTAAAGACTCGCTAGGCGATGCTAAGCATGTGTTAAGATGATGCTAAGCATGTTTTTAGCATTTTTAGCACTTCGCTAGGGGATGCTAAGACGCTTTAAGCATTTTTTAGCACTTCGCTAGGCGATTTTAAGCATGATGCTAAGACGCTTTTAGCATTTTTTAGCACTTCGCTAGGCGATGCTAAGCATGTGTTATCATGATGTTAACACGCTTTTAGCATTTTTTAAAACTTCGCTAGGCGATGCTAAGCATGTGTTATCATGATGTTAGCAAGTTTTTAAGCATGGTTTAAGCACTTCCCTAGGCGACGCTAAGCATGTGTTAAGCATGATGCTAAGACGCTTTTAGCATTTTTTAGCACTTCGCTAGGCGATGCTAAGCATGTGTTAAGCATGATGCTAAGACGCTTTTAGCATGTTTTAAGCACTTAGCTAGGCGATGCTAGCATGTTTTAGCATGATGCTAGCACGCTTTTAGCATGTTTTAGCACTTCGCTAGGCGATGCTAAGCATGTGTTAAGCATGATGCTGAAGACGCTTTTAGCATTTTTAGCACTTCGCTAGGCGATGCTATGATGTGTTAAGCATGATGCTAGCACGCTTTTAGCATGTTTTAGCACTTCGCTAGGCGATGCTAGCATGTGTTAGCATGATGCTAAGCACGCTTTTAGCATTTTTAGCACTTCGCTATGCTATGATGTGTTAGCATGATTCCCAAACAAATGACTCTAATGAGCCAGTTCTTTTGAATCTACAATGTGAAACTTACAGTGTGACCAGTGTAGTCTGATTCCCAAATTAATGACTCTAATGAGCCAGTTCTATTGACTCTACAGTGTAGTGTTAAAAAAGTTTAACTCAGTTGATAGATAGATAGATAGATAGATAGATAGATAGATAGATAGATATTTATCCTCAGATAGATAGATAGATAGATAGATAGATAGATAGATATTTATCCTCAGATAGATAGATAGATAGATAGATAGATATTTATCCTCAGATAGATAGATAGATAGATAGATAGATAGATAGATAGATAGATAGATAACACATTTTTAGCATGTTTTAGCGTGTGGCTATGAAGATTTTAGGTCATTACTTTTTGGCTGCTTGATAAAAGAAATCCTCTGAGGGAGACAGAGAGGGAGAGATGCAGGGCTGACAGGCCCTTTTTGTCTGTGTGTGTGAAAATGGCAGTTGAGATTTAAATTTCTGAACATTCCGCAATGTTAAGTCAATGGGAGTTTTTTCCAAGTTTGATCGTCATTTTTAGGAAAACCGTAAGTCCGATCAGTTAGAAAAGATATAGCACACTATTCGGGATTAGTCTGAAGGTCTGTGCCGAGTTTGGTGCCTGTAGCTTAAAAGCTCTAGGAGGAGATAGTCTTGGTAATTTTAGTCTCAGAAGAATAATAATAATAATAATAATAATAATAAGTTTAAATAGGATTTCAGTAAGTTGGCTCTCACAAGCCAACTTAATAACTAGATTAAAAAGTTTGAGTACAAACTTTAAGTTGGCTTGTGAAAGTTTGGACCAGAAAGTTTGAAGTTTAAAGTAGTTTGAAGTTTAAATTACTTTAAATTAGTTTATAGTTTAAAGTAGTTTATAGTTTAAAGTAGTTTGAAGTTTAAAGTAGTTTAAATGAGTTTAAAGTAGTTTATAGTTTAAAGTAGTTCATAGTTTAAAGTAGTTTGTAGTTTAAAGTTTAACTTAGTTGCTAGATAGATAGATAGATAGATAGATGGATAGATAGATAAATAGATGGACATACAGACAGATAGACAGATAGATAGATAGATAAATAGATATTGACCCTCAGATAGATAGAGATACAGAGATAGATAGATAGACCCTCAGATAGATAGATAGATAGATAGAGAGAGAGATAGATAGATAGATAGATAGATAGATAGATTGACCCTCAGATAGATAGATAGATAGATAGATTGATTGATCCTTGCTACCCTGAGTCCCATGAACAAAGCCAGAAGTCTTTATGTTGTTCTGTTGCAGAGATATGTGATTTATTACTCGGTTGCTAGGGTAACCCCATCTGGTTGTTAGGCAGATACCATAGTGATACTTATCAAGTCTTCTTGCCATCCTGATTGAAATAAATCAACCCAGAAGTCTCTACGATTTTCTGTTGCAGAGATATGTGATTTGTTACTCGGTTGCTAGGGTAACCCCATCTGGTTGCTAAGCAGTTACCATAGTGATACTTGTCAAGTCTTCTTGCCATCCTGATTGAAATAAACCAACCCAGAAGTCTCTACGATTTCCTGGTGCAGAGATATGTGATTTGTTACTCGGTTGCTAGGGTAACCAAATGTGGTTGCTAGGCAGTTACCATAGTTATACTTATCAACTCTCCTTGCCATCCTGATTGAAATAAATCAACCTAGAAGTCTCTACGACTTTCTGTTGCAGAGATATGTGAATTGTTACTCGGTTGCTAGGGTAACCCCATCTGGTTGCTAGGCAGTTACCATAGTGATACTTATCAAGTCTTCTTGCCATCCTGTTTGAAATAAATCAACCCAGAAGTCTCTACGATTTTC
This sequence comes from Xyrauchen texanus, assembly GCF_025860055.1. Classification (NCBI taxonomy): domain Eukaryota; kingdom Metazoa; phylum Chordata; class Actinopteri; order Cypriniformes; family Catostomidae; genus Xyrauchen; species Xyrauchen texanus. The sequence goes on along the minus strand of NW_026266741.1, from coordinate 10,013 downwards.
TGTTGCAGAGATATGTGATTTGTTACTCGGTTGCTAGGGTAACCCCATCTGGTTGTTAGGCAGTCACCATAGTGATACTTATCAAGTCTTCTTGCCATCCTGATTGAAATAAACCAACCCAGAAGTCTCTACGATTTTCTGTTGCAGAGATATGTGATTTGTTACTCGGTTGCTAGGGTAACCCAATGTGGTTGCTAGGCAGTTACCATAGTTATACTTATCAACTCTCCTTGCCATCCTGATTGAAATAAATCAACCTAGAAGTCTCTACGACTTTCTGTTGCAGAGATATGTGATTTGTTACTCGGTTGCTAGGGTAACCCCATCTGGTTGCTAGGCAGTTACCATAGTGATACTTATCAAGTCTTCTTGCCATCCTGTTTGAAATAAATCAACCCAGAAGTCTCTACGATTTTCTGTTGCAGAGATATGTGATTTGTTACTTGGTTGCTAGGGTAACCCCATCTGGTTGCTAAGCAGTTACCATAGTGATACTTGTCAAGTCTTCTTGCCATCCTGATTGAAATAAACCAACCCAGAAGTCTCTACGATTTCCTGGTGCAGAGATATGTGATTTGTTACTCGGTTGCTAGGGTAACCCAATGTGGTTGCTAGGCAGTTACCATAGTTATACTTATCAACTCTCCTTGCCATCCTGATTGAAATAAATCAACCTAGAAGTCTCTACGACTTTCTGTTGCAGAGATATGTGAATTGTTACTCGGTTGCTAGGGTAACCCCATCTGGTTGCTAGGCAGTTACCATAGTGATACTTATCAAGTCTTCTTGCCATCCTGTTTGAAATAAATCAACCCAGAAGTCTCTACGATTTTCTGTTGCAGAGATATGTGATTTGTTACTCGGTTGCTAGGGTAACCCCATCTGGTTGTTAGGCAGTCACCATAGTGATACTTATCAAGTCTTCTTGCCATCCTGATTGAAATAAACCAACCCAGAAGTCTCTATGACTTTCTGTTGCAGAGATATGTGATTTGTTACTCGGTTGCTAGGGTAACCCAATGTGGTTGCTAGGCAGTTACCATAGTGATACTTATCAAGTCTTCTTGCCATCCTGTTTGAAATAACCCAACCCAGAAGTCACTACGATTTTCTGGTCCAGAGATATGTGATTTGTTACTCGGTTGCTAGGGTAACCCCATCTGGTTGCTAGGCAGTTACCATAGTGATACTAATGAAGTCTCCTTGCCATCCTGATTGAAATAAGTCAATCCGGAAGTCTCTACGTTTTTCTGATGCAGAGATATGTGATTTGTTACTTGGTTGCTAAGGTAACCCCATGTGGTTGCTAGGCAGTTACCATAGTGATACTTATCAAGTCTCCTTGCCATCCTGATTGAAATAAATCAACCCAGAAGTCTCTCTGATTTTCTGGTGCAGAGATATAGTTATTGATAAACGGTTGCTAGGGTACTCTGTTTAGTTGCTAGGGAGTGGCTTGACAGCTGCCAATCATGAAACTCCAAAGGCTGCTTGTCAGTATGAATGATATAAACCAACTCCCATGCCTCTGTGACATTCAGAATGGAAGATATCTCTCTATGGATTTTGGTTGTTAAGGTGCTCGACAATGGTTGCTAGGGAGGGGCTAGGAAGTGTTGAGGTGATTCATGATTGGCTGTTTGCTGCCCCGAGTCAAACGAGACCACCCTTGTGTTTCTATGACACTTCTATCCGGAGATATCCCTTTGATGTCTTTCATTAGAAGTCTATGGGAGTTGTTGCTAAGGTGCTTTAAATTGTTGCTAGGGCGTGGCTTGATAGCTTCACAATGATCCAGAGAGACTGATTGGTCGTCTGAGTAAAATGAGCCCGCCCCTTGTCTCTATGACACTGTGATCCAGAGCTATGTTCAATACAAATCCCTATGCAATGAGGGAGAGAGAGAGGAGAGATGCAGGGCTGACAGGCCCTTTTTGTCTGTGTGTGTGAAAATGTCAGTTGGGATTTAAATTTCTGAACATTCCGCAATGTTAAGTCAATGGGAGTTTTTTCCGAGTTTGATCGTCATTTTTAGGAAAACCGTAAGTCCGATCAGTTAGAAAAGATATAGCAACTTCGAGTCAGAACAGTTTGAGTGTCTGAGCCGAGTTTGGAGTATGTGGAGTTAAAGCTCTAGGAGGAGTTAGATATAGAAATTTCACCGCTAAGAAGAATAAGCGGAATAATAATAAGTTTAAGTAGGATTTCAGTAAGTTGGCTTTCACAAGCCAACTTAACTAGAAAAAGTTCGTCGAGACAAACTTTAAGTTGGCTTGTGATAGTTTGGACCAAAAAGTTTGAAGTTTAAAGTAGTTTGAAGTTTAAAGTAGTTTGAAGTTTAAATTAGTTTGAATTTTAAAGTAGTTTGAAGATTAAATTAGTTCAAAGTTTAAAGTAGTCTAAAGTTTAAATTAGTTTGAATTTTAAAGTAGTTTATTGTTTAAAGTAGTTTGAAGTTTAAAGTAGTTTATAGTTTAAATGAGTTTAAAGTTTAAATTAGTTCAGTAGTTTAT
>NW_026266741.1:0-2500 GCF_025860055.1 Xyrauchen texanus | reverse complement strand
TATGGTTGCTAGACCGTTACCATAGTGATACATATCAAGTCTCATTGACATCCTGATTGAAATAAATCAACCCAGAAGTCTCTATGATTTTCTGGTGCAGAGATATTTGATTTGTTACTCGGTTGCTAGGGTAACCCCATCTGGTTGCTAGGCAGTTACCTTAGTGATACTAATGAAGTGTCCTTGCCATCCTGATTGAAATAAGTCAATCCGGAAGTCTCTACGTTTTTCTGATGCAGAGATATGTGATTTGTTACTCGGTTGCTAAGGTAACCCCATGTGGTTGCTAGGCAGTTACCATAGTGATACTTATCAAGTCTCCTTGCCATCCTGATTGAAATAAATCAACCCAGAAGTCTCTCTGATTTTCTGGTGCAGAGATATGTGATTTGTTACTCGGTTGCTAGGCTAACCCCATCTGGTTGTTAGGCAGTCACCATAGTGATACTTATCAAGTCTTCTTGACATCCTGATTGAAATAAACCAACCCAGAAGTCTCTACGATTTTCTGGTCCAGAGATATGTGATTTGTTACTCGGTTGCTAGGGTAACCCAATGTGGTTGCTAGGCAGTTACCATAGTGATACTTGTCAAGTCTCCTTGACATCCTGATTGAAATAAATCAACCCAGAAGTCTCTACGATTATCTGGTGCAGAGATATGTGATTTGTTACTCGGTTGCTAGGGTAACCCCATCTGGTTGCTAGGCAGTTACCATAGTGATACTTATCAAGTCTCCTTGCCATCCTGATTGAAATAAATCAACCCAGAAATCTCTCTGATTTTCTGGTGCAGAGATATGTGATTTGTTACTCGGTTGCTAGGGTAACCCCATCTGGTTGTTAGGCAGTCACCATAGTGATACTTATCAAGTCTTCTTGACATCCTGATTGAAATAAACCAACCCAGAAGTCTCTACGATTTTCTGGTCCAGAGATATGTGATTTGTTACTCGGTTGCTAGGGTAACCCAATGTGGTTGCTAGGCAGTTACCATAGTGATACTTATCAAGTCTCCTTGACATCCTGATTGAAATAAATCAACCCAGAAGTCTCTACGATTATCTGGTGCAGAGATATGTGATTTGTTACTTGGTTGCTAGGGTAACCACATCTGGTTGCTAGGCAGTTACCATAGTGATACTAATGAAGTCTCTTTGCCATCCTGATTGAAATAAGTCAATCCGGAAGTCTCTACGTTTTTCTGATGCAGAGATATGTGATTTGTTACTCGGTTGCTAAGGTAACCCCATGTGGTTGCTAGGCAGTTACCATAGTGATACTTATCAAGTCTCCTTGCCATCCTGATTGAAATAAATCAACCCAGAAGTCTCTCTGATTTTCTGGTGCAGAGATATGTGATTTGTTACTTCGGTTGCTAGGGTAACCCCATGTGGTTGCTAGGCAGTTACCATAGTGATACTTATCAAGTCTCCTTGCCATCCTGCTTGAAATAAATGAACCCAGAAGTCTCTCTGATTTTCTGGTGCAGAGATATAGTTATTGCTAAGCGGTTGCTAGGGTACTCTGTTTAGTTGCTAGGGAGTGGCTTGACAGCTGCCAATTATGAAACTCCAAAGGCTGCTTGTCAGTATGAATGATATAAACCAACTCCCATGCCTCTGTGACATTCAGAATGGAAGATATCCCTCTATGGATTTTGGTTGTTAAGGTGCTCGACAATGGTTGCTAGGGAGGGGCTAGGAAGTGTTGAGGTGATTCATGATTGGCTGTTTGCTGCCCCGAGTCAAACGAGACCACCCTTGTGTTTCTATGACACTTCTATCCGGAGATATCCGTTTGATATCTTTCATTAGAAGTCTATGGGAGTTGTTGCTAAGGTGCTTTAAATTGTTGCTAGGGCGTGGCTTGATAGCTTCACAATGATCCCGAGAGACTGATTGGTCGTCTGAGTAAAATGAGCCCGCCCCTTGTCTCTATGACACTGTGATCCAGAGCTATGTTCAATACAAAATCCCTATGCAATGAGGGAGAGAGAGGGAGAGATGCAGGGCTGACAGGCCCTTTTTGTCTGTGTGTGTTCCCAAATTAATGACTCTAATGAGCCGGTTCTTTTGACTCTACAGTGTGAAACATACAGTGTGACCAGTGTAGTCTGATTCCCAAATGAATGACTCTAATGATCCAGTTCTTTTGAATCTACAGTGTGAAACATACAGTGTGACCAGTGTAGTCTGATTCCCAAATTAATGACTCTAATGAGCCAGTTCTTTTGAATCTACAGTGTGAAACATACAGTGTGACCAGTGTAGTCTGATTCCCAAATGAATGACTCTAATGAGCCAGTTCTTTTGAATCTACAATGTGAAACATACAGTGTGACCAGTGTAGTCTGATTCCCAAATGAATGACTCTAATGAGCCAGTTCTTTTGAATCTACAGTGTGAAACATACAGTGTGACCAGTGTAGTCTGATTCCCAAATGAATGACTCTAATGAGCCAGTTCTACAGTGTAGTGTTAAAAAAGTTTAACTTAGTT